>NW_010272621.1:11198-35883 GCF_000690775.1 Eurypyga helias
GACAGTCAAGTAGGAAAACAACCCCCAGCCTTTGCTAGTATTTCTTTACAGTGTAAAAGTAGCCACCTCTTCTGATGAATGCTGTTTGTCTGTTACTTCATGCCTGTGACAAGCACTTCTGTAGAGTGGCATTAGTTATTCTTTATATGCATAAATTAATAATTGACTGGAGAGATTTGGAAGTTAAATAATTTAGTGGCAATGGAAATGTTAGAAGTATGGAGAAAATTATGTACCAGTAAGACTTGTTTGTTGCTTTTCTAGATAGGTAAGTTCCCCAGCAATTTTTATTTACCCAAATCTTCCCTAGTATTTGACAGCAGTCAAATTTTCTAAAGAAGTTTACATTTTCAAGAAAGATTTATTAACTTTAAAATATTCTATCTAACTATCAGTGAAAATTATTAGTCTTGAGAGTTGCAGATTTCAGAGTAACAGTGTTGGCTGATGGCAGCTTTACATTAGGAGTTTTAATATTCTATTTTTGTTAAATCACAGGAAATCAAATTAATTGCTATATTTTTTCTGCTCTTCAAAATTCCTATCAGTGTAAAGCCAAAAATCACTTCAATGGTAGCATGTGTAGAGCAAAATGATGTAAGGGCCTAGTTGCATGTGCAGTTTCAAAGGTGTTACTGCTCCTGAAGTCAATGAAGGACATACCCAGGACTTTGTTTGCAGAATTGGGCCTCACATTCTCAGCATTTCTCCAGGTAGTGTTACCGCAAACCAACATGTTTTACCATCACGTCAGATCTGTTAGTTCATCAGTTTCAGTGTGACAGAGAGCTGTAAAACAGATTTTCTCTGTAACAAGATGAAGGTAAGCTCATTCTTCTGGCTTGTTTGTAGAGAGCAAGGTAAAAGTTATAGTCTTCCTTTTGTAGTTTATTTTCTTTTAAAATTTCTTAAACATTTTACGAAAAACCTCTTAGATTTGTATTTGCAGTAAGGCCCATTAATAAGGCGGGTAAGATTCAGGTCTGCCCAACATTCTTTTTGCCCTCCTGTTTTGATAGTACTCATCACATTGCCTCTATTCCTTGAACTTCAGGTTATAATTTCTGATTCAGCCTCTTGCACCGCAGGCGTAGTAATGACTAGGGTCAAGTTGTGGACTCCCGATGCAGCTTATCCTTTCCCCCGACCCTCCAGTTACAATTTGTGGCCACTTTCAACATGTGAAAGTGCCCAGAGGTGGACGAGACAGGGGACCTTACAGGAGCAGGAGAGAGAGTCAGAGCTGCAGATCTGAGGGACTGGTAGGAAGGGTGCTGGGGACCTAAAGTTTGTCAAAAAGTAAAAGGGGTGGGGAAGGAGAGAGAGGGAGGCAGCATGGGAAATCTAGGGATAGAGGGAGGAAGGTTTCAAATCAACAATCTCTTTTGTCAGTTGCTTGTGACCAGTGATATTTGTTAAAAGTTAGTATTGAATCCTATCAAGCCTTCCCATTCGTAACTGTGTAACAAGGTTTTATCATTAACAAATGGGTTGCTAGTGGGTTATTTAGACTTTAGAGAAAAAAAAATTCAGATATTTTGGGGGTATGAATTATGTCTAGATTTCAGCTATGCTCTTTCAAATTTAATGATGTTTTTTCATTTATTGTTTCTTCTAAATCCTGTCATGCATTCTAATAGTGAAATTTTCTGGTTTGAGAAAAAGTCCTATAAATAATCATAAATTCTTTCAAGTAGTAAATATTTTTCTGTAACTCCATCCTGGGACACCTAAGACTGACAGAATTTGTTGTAGCTACTCACAGCTATAGGTACATGAGTTCAGGTTTGAATTCAGTACGGACAGTCATGAATACTATACGTAATACAGAATTCGATGGTGGTCCCCAAGTTTTTGTGGAATTTGGAGATGGTTCAGCCAGGTGGCTTAGGCTAGATCTGAGAGTGTGGAGGCAGTTCTGTGATGTAAGGATGGCTGTGATGGGGCATTTTATTTATTTGGGAAGCCAGAGTTTGGTTGAATCTGCTGATACTGTGTAACCTGGGACAAACCACTTATCTCTTATTCATCCCATTTTCCCAAGGAGAGGGGAATGCTAAATGGTAGCCAAATGGAAATGTTGTATGAGAGTGAAAATGTTTCCATCATGGTATACTTTGAAATCTGGGATTGAAAAATGCTATGTGAGATTACAGTAACGTGGTCTGTATATGAACAGCTAGGTTTTGATGTACAAAATTAAAATGTAGGAATAGATTCTGAACACATTTCTTTCCTTTTTGGTGAATAACCATTTGATGATCAAGACTGAAAAGCCATTCTCTGAAGTGAAAAGATACGATTTTTAATTAATCGTTAAATAATCATGCAGCAGATCTCTGTTGCTTCTAACCCAAAAACCAACATGTTTCTAAATCAGAGTGATTGGAATGCCTTCAAAAATATATAAACTAAATAGGTTTCTTAATCATTTAGCTTCCTTGCAGATAAAGCTAGAAAAAAGGGGTTAGAACTAAAGTAAAGAAATGAGTACATATTTTAGGAGTTGAACACTATATCACAAATTTTTTGTGTTTTAGCTAGAAGAACAACACCCCTTTTGGAATATATTAAAAATAGAAAATTAGAAAAGCAGGTACGTTCAGACTTTTGCCTGACGTTCAACATTTATGTTTCACCTGTTCTTCCGTTGGACAATTTACAATTAATCATTTTGAACTCTTCAGAGAATCCGAGAAGAGAAAAGAGAAGAACGAAGGCGGAGAGAATTGGAGAAGAAACGTCTGCGGGAGGAAGAGAAAAGGAAGCGCAGAGAAGAAGAAAGACGTAAAAGAAAAGAAGTAGAGAAGCAAAAGAAGATTTCTGAAAAAGAAATAAGAATCAAGGTACCTTGGTGAAAAACACCTCACCTGTTCTTGTGCTGAAGTTACACACAAGTCCCTTTGGTATCTCGCTTAGGTGGTTTACGCACTGCGCTACAGTGCGGTGCGGAGATACCAAACCAGTTTTGACTGGAAGGGGAAGTACTGTAGGGCTTTGGCTAAGCAGCGCTCTAGAGTTGCGACTGATGCCCTTACAGACAGTGATGTGCTGTGGCAGTCAGGACAGGTCACTCAGCTGACTTTGTACAACACTGCCACACTCTATGCTGGCTTATCCGGGCAGAACCAGATTGTTCTGTGCTAACGTGTCAGAATATTGTTGCAAATACAGCTTTAGCACTTTCTGTCAAGTAAGTCTTCACCTAGCCATATGTGCAGAGAATTTTTGGTGTTTATCCTCAGAACTGATTCATTTTAATAGTATCCTTTAACCAAGTTATCACAAAGTCTTGCTCATTGCAGGCTGTGCTGCCTTACGACATTCTGAATGCATGTGTTTTTAATTTCTTTAATTAGGGAGGTGTATTTTGTGCTATTAAGTCTGGACATTTAAAACCTTACTTGTGTAAGTTGACATAGAGAAAAACTATTCATCTGAACTAAATTTTGTGGTATTGGAAGGATTTTATAGGCTGTTTTGAAGAGGGAAAGTTGGTGTAAGAGTCTGTAGCTTAACACAAGGGCACACAGACAGGCTCCAGATCTTGTAGGGAGAAGCCACAGAGCTGTGTACTTCTTTCCTCTTCCTTTTCTTCCTGAACAATAGTTGCCTTCACCTGGATGTAGAAAAAAAAGTAAGTTCTGAAGATTTTTCATATTTGGGCATAAAGGCAAACATTCTAGAACTTCAGAGGAAGAGAGACAATCTTTAAAGTGTATTACCCAAAACAGGTTGTTCCAAAGACCCCACGTATTTGTGACATATCTGTGGCTATGTGACCTTGAAAGCTAGTTCTGTCTCTGAAAGAAAAGGATAATATTAACTGAGAGAAACATTATAGAAGTTTTAAATATTGGAGAAGAATAACTTGTGCCTATTTCAGGAAAAAAAAACATAGAATTAAAAGACTGATGAGATGTTCTGCTTATGCTTGAGATGTTAGAGAAATAATTTGAGACAGTTGGTCCTCCTATAAAGATTATTCCTGTAATGCTAGACACTGCTCAAGCCCTCTGTGGCTTATTTGTTCTGAAAGGAACAGACTTCTTAGAAATCTTAATCTCCAAGGAAAATGCAATGGGATCTTTTCTGCTAACCGCATGATTTGCTCCTCAGTCCGTGTTTCTGTCAGGGTGTATTTACACTAAGCACCTACTCCTGTACGCCAGTCTGTCTCAAGTAGTTCACGAGTCACACATTTTATATATAAAATTCCACGGAGTGAAGTATTAATCCTGTTCTTTTTGTCTCAGAGGTTCTGCTTTTTCTTTTACTGGCCATAACATTGAGCTCTGTTGTATGATTTCTAAGAAATTGTAGACCATAATAATATCTTTATATATAAAACTCAGGAGAGAAGAGTTGGTAAGTGCTTTCTCCAGTATTCTCAGCATAATTAGAAGTGTGCAGTTGAAGGCCTGCTAATGACTGTCACTCCTTAGCAAAGGTAAACTGCCCTCTAAATAACCTTTAAAATTTTATACTTCGTAAAATACATTCCTAGCATTTAAATACCTTCAATCTTAATACGTTTTTGATATATCTAATACATTGCTAAAATGTCTATTGCAACAGAGGAGTTTTACATCAACACTGTATTGCATCATAATATAAACAACTATTTCTTAGCTTCTTAAGAAGCCTGAAAAAGGAGATGAGCTGGTCAGTGAAAAGCACAAAGAAAAAGGTGAAGAAGCTGACGTTGAAGAAAACAAATGGGATAAATCACCTGGATCTGGGAATATAAAATCCAAATCATTGGAGGGTTCACTAAAAGAACTTAAGGAAAAGTAAGTAATATTTATCTTTCAGGCTCCGAGTTAGATCCTAAATGTTTTCATTAGAAGGCCTAAACGTGATACAAGCGGTGCGCCGACTGAGTGTTTTGTCAGCAGGGAACTGATTTCATTCTGTGTGTGAACTGCTCTCACTGCCCTTTTTGTAACAGGTGTTTAGTAACAGCTTACTGACCTGATGGCAGTATTAGTGAATGCAGTTTGTTATTTGTGAAATGTTTTGAAATCCCAGATTGGAAGGATTTCTGCGTGAAAAGTCGTTCAGAGTTTCATTGTTATTTCACCTGCCTCCCATCAAGAGCTCAGGTAAGGCCCTCCTTCCGTTACTAATGTCAAAGACTAAATTGGCTAGGCTGCCTTACTTTTCCATCACACTTCCTTCATTTTTGCTGCCATAAACAGGTAAATGCGTTTGATAAATGGGAGAGTGGTGGAATAGTTAGGGTGTGAACGACACCGTTAGGATAGATACATGCAGAAGGCTCTCTCTGTCTCCCACTGCCTTTTGTGTTGCATGTCATCGTAGGAACAAGAGGTATAGCCCAGTGCTACAACTACTGTACCCTAGCAATGTCTTATAAATGTTTTAGGCAGCTGGTTCCCTCTCTTGTCCTTTGGCATGTACGTTCCATCACCAGCAGGATTCACCAGTGAGATATCTAAGATACACACCTAAGAATAATATGCTGCTGAGGTAAATAATACTTTGTTCTTCAGCAGGGCTTTTGAGCCAGGCTCTCAGGAGTACTTTGCGAATGAAAGCGCCGAATCTGAGGTGTCAGGTCTATGTGCAGCTTGTACCTACGGGCAGACCTGAGCATTTAAATAGGTTACGTAAGGTACTTATACAAAGTCGTAGCGGGGGTTTGGGATTGTGCACTAGGGAGCTTTGCAGTCTGCCTGCCTATTCTGAGTAGCTTGCGCTTTGACTTTGTCCACTTAGGTTCTTGATTTTTACGAAAAGTACACAGGAGCTGCAAGTGTTCTCCTAATGGCAGATAAAAAAATAAACTTTGCATGCTGGAAAAGAAAACCACTGAATTTGCTAATTAAAGAAATGATTCACCAGTAATAACCCACATGCATTATTCATCATTTTTGTCTCTGACTAAGGACTTCACACATGGGCTCAGTATTTCAGTATGTCCTGAAAGATGCTGAAAACTTTATTTCTTATTCTGTAAAGGAAGTTGAAAAAATTCAGTTCCTCTTTTGTTGATGTTCTTCAGCAAAGGAAACACAGAACAGGGTCAACAGAAACACTTGCAGGGCAAGTCAGTTGTTTGCTATTAAGGCTTTTGGTGGTTCCGTGTAGCAATTTTAATGTTGATCTTGTGAGTTTAATGAGGCATTATTGTAGATTTTCCAGGTGTAAAACAGAATCCTTTTGGCTGTTCAGCTGCAGTTAAGTGTTACGTTGTCTTTCTAAGTGCTCCTCTCATCATGGCATTAGTAGGGGTGATTATGTAGCAAACTGTGAGCTATTTCAGCTAGATTGAGAGTACGTTGCCACTGACCGAAAAATCAGTAATGAACTTCAGCTTCCAACTCGACATGCAGGAAGATCTGAATTACCTACATCTGAATTACCTGCTGGAAGCCATGTTTGGGATTGCTCGGTAGCAATGGCTTTCTACCACAAATGAAAACCTCAGTAAGTGCATGAGTGCACATGGGCTTAGACAGATTTGAAACTATACCAAACTGAACCATGCTTCTATTCCCTTTACTTCATTGGTTTCTGCATTCTTTTTGCTGGCTGTGTAACTTCTAATTTCCCTTTGCAATTATGTTATTGCCAGACCCACCATTTCCACTCTTGCTTGCTTGTTCACTGGGGCTGAATGTTAAAGGGCTATTCAGCTGCTCTTGAACTGGAATTTGTATCCCCCTCACCAGCCTCCCTCCAGGCCTGTTCATTCCTTCCTCACCCACAGTAACAAGCAGGGGAAAAGACAGGGACCAGGCAATGCTACAGCAACAGGTCCGGATGTGTCTTTCTAGCTCTTTGGAAGTTCACGTTCCAAAGCCTTGCTGGGACTTGGAGTTAGTGTCTACAATAGAATATTAAACCTGAATGAAACCACTTATAGCCAGATAACCCTTGAGAACTGGTAGAGTACTGTATATGTGTGTATCTGTGCTACAGCAACAGTATTATTGGGGAGTGGATAGAGAGCAGCCCTGAGGAGAAGGACTTGGGGGTACTGGTGGATGAAAAGCTGGACATGAGCCGGCAGTGTGCGCTGGCAGCCCAGAAAGCCAACCGTATCCTGGGCTGTATCCAGAGAAGTGTGGCCAGCAGGTCAAGGGAGGGGATTCTGCCCCTCTGCTCTCCTTTTGTGACACCCCACCTGCAATGCTGCATCCAGCTGTGGAGTCCACAATATCAGAGGATATCGACCGGTTGGAGCGAGTCCAGAGGAGGCCACGAAGATGCTCAGAGGGCTGGAGCACCTCTGCTGTGGGGACAGGCTGAGAGTTGGGCTTGTTCAGCCTGGAGAAGAGAAGGCTCCGGGGAGACCTTATAGCACCTTCCAGTACCTGAAGGGGCCTACAAGGAAGCTGGGGGGGACTTTTTACAAGGGCCTGTAGTGACAGGACAAGGGGTAACGGGTACAAATTGAAAGCAGGGAGGTTTATATTAGATATCAGGAAGAAATTCTTCACAGAGAGTGTGGTGAGGCACTGGAACAGGTTGCCCAGAGAAGCTGTGGATGCCCCATCCCTGGAAGTGTTCAAGGCCAGGCTGGATGAGGCTTTGAGCAACCTGGTCTAGTGGAAGGTGTCCCTGCCCATGGCAGGGGGCTTGGAACTGGATGGTCTTTAAGATCCCTTCCAACCCAAACCATCCTGTGATTCTGTGATTCTATCTCTGTAATTGTGATTCAGGCATCTGTGACAGCTAGGATGTTGCTTCCACTCTGTGAATGTGTTATGCGGACACAGCAGAGTCTTGCAAAATGCTGAACCATTTACCTCTCATTCAGGTTTTGTTGCTGACCTCCAGCTCATCAAATGGGGTCCCTGTCTTGGCAGCCCTGCACGGTTCTGTTACAAAAAAAAAAAAAAAAGCTGATGTAGAAAGACAGACTCTTACTCCTATGAAACCATTCTAAATGAGCAGCAGATCACTGATTCACTTCACTGTTAGAAAATCTCCATCCTCTCTGATTCTGTCTGCAAATTGCCAAAATGTGAGCAGAGTGTCAAAGGCAACTTTGCTATTTTGATTTTACATATTTATACCTATGAAATACATAAAAAAGAAACTACAGGTATTTGTTCCTTTTAAAGTTCAACCTGTTCTGTAATCTTTCTTCATTGTTTGTGGTTTTGGTTTTTGAGAGAAGGACCCGCTTGCTGAACAGGAACAATGGCGTGAATTTTATCAGACAGGCAACAGAATGTTGCAAAATAATGCTCTTCAGCATATGAACCCATTGTAGCATAGCAGAAATTAAGTATTATGTTGTGGTAAGGTCATTGTCTTTCACCCAAGTAAAATATGCAGAGGTAGGCTAAATTACTTGGAGACATAATAAACAAAAGCCTGGAACATAAATATTCATTTTCACAAATGCCTTCTGCAAGTTGCAACATCAGTGAGTATTTTTTTGTTACATCAAGTCCTAAAACCCTACAAATTGATATACCATACCTGCACAATTCCTTTGGGCCCAGAATGTTCCCATTCAAGGGAATACTCATATACATGAATCACCCCAAAAACAGGCCACAGGAGCTAATCGTGCAGCGTGTGTTTGTGAAGAGTATTGGGGAGCTGTTGATGGGATGGCAGAGCGATTTTGCTTGCAGAGCTTTGTCTGCTGTTTTGAACTGAATGCATAGTCAAAGGGATGAGACATTCAGCAAAATGGCACATAACCCCTTTTTAATAAGAAAAAACCAGCCTTGCCATACAACTGAACTAAACACTGTTGAAGTCGAAGGAAAGCTTTCTATTGTATCCTTCAGCAGCTTTTTTTTTTTCCTTTTAACTGTTAATTGCTTGGATTTTCTTTCTTTTTGTACATACTCGTAGGTCACAAAATGATAGTGACAAAGAGCAAAGAGATTTGGAGAGAAGATTTCGTGAAAAAGAACCTGAAAGGCAAAGGTATCGATTGGACGATGGCAGAAAGCATAGAGCTCACTATGAGTTTGACAAGTTTGTGAGAAGGAATGAAGAAGAGCTGAAATGGGGGAAAGGATACAACCAAGACAGAGGAAAGAAAGGGAACTACAACTACAGCTTCACTGTGGAGGCAGTAGACAAACTGGGTAAAGAGGACAAGTGTGATGACATGGCATCCAAAAAGGAGCGCATAAGAAATAAGGTTCTTTTATTCATTTAGGATAATCTTTCATTAGTTAAATATGCTTCAAGATCACAGGTTTTACTTTTGCAAACTCAGCATAAAGATGCTTTTTCAGAAAAAGCAATTATTTCATTTTCAGTTCCACCCAGACTTCTTTTTATTGCTACCAGAGGACAGCAGCCGTTAAAATAAGTTCAGGTCACAGGTCTGCTCATTCTTGTTTACCATATATGAAAGACTTTGTCTTCCTTTCAACCCCAGCAGTTTTGGAACGCTGTTCTTGGAAGCCTTGTATTTTACGAGTGTCATTGTCACACTTCTGATCTCTAGTGGGATTTAAAAACTGTGGCAAACAGGTCTTTTAAAAACATACTTCCATTACCCAGCTCATACAGTATTTACATTGCGGATTGTCCAGGCCTGGGCTCGGTAGGGGAACTGTAAGGACTTAAATAAATGGCTAATTCAGAAACCATTGTATTTAGAGGGTGTGAATGTGCAGATTCTTCAGCGTCGTGCACCCGCCAGCCCGAAAAGGCTGTCATTTGGTTAGGACAAGTCATCCTCGTGGTCGTTGTCGGGGAAGGAGCAGGTGCAGAACCAGCGCAAGCGGGGCCTGCAGCAGGGTGTGTAGAAGGGCCGTCCCCTGTTGTCTCCCAGAGGTGCGGGCATCGTTTCTCACAGGCTGGCTGATTTCATGGATGTGCTGGGGTCTTTTCAGGAGGTGGCTCTCCCTGTCGTCCTCAGTCTCTCTCCTTTCTGATCCTAGATTTTCCACAATAGGTGACCGAAACCCTTCTTGTGTGTAGAGATGTGTTCCGCGTGTGTAACTTTTCTCTCAAACCAAGCGAGTGATCTGTGCTGTGGGCTAAGGCTGCCAAGGAGGAAATTGCTCATGTGCAGAGTGAGCCCGTACGGAGCATGCACGGAGCAAGTCCAGGTGGGCTCTGCTCTGCATGTCGAGTAAGTCGCCTTGTGCAAGCACAGAGCCTGGTGTGCCCCGCTTGTGTTCACGCACGGGTCTGCTGGGCAGTGCAGGTGAGATTTATCTGCTTACGCACGCCAGCCCATTCCACACGCCGCAACAGCTCAAGCTGTCGGACTGTCAGAAAAAAAAATAGCTCAGAAGCAGGAAGGCAGGAAGAGCAATTTTCCTTATACTCGCACTTGGAATGTGGTGAAATATCTGCAACCATGGAGCTGAATGGTGGGTCCTGGGGGCCTTTTGTCAAGCCTTAGGAAGCCGTTTCCTTTTTCTTTCTTTCCATTGCACATCTGGTAGCTCCCTGAATCTCTGGATCAGTCCACACTTCAAGTGCTGGATTTGTTCCCTAAACAAAATAAGCAGTATCAGTAAAGTTTTTTGCAGTGTGGTGATGTTTTTTCTTAGGGTATTTACCAGATAGATAAGAGTTTGGGGCTGAGTTTTCCAGCTTAACTATTAACTTAACAATGCTAACCCAAGTTTCTAGGCAGAGACCAAGCTTCTTTCTGAGGTTTGTAAGAATTAATTAGGAAGTGAGGAATTCCTGTTCTAAGTAAGCTGCTTTCACGCAAACGGTGAGCTACAGAGGCTGTGATATGAGAAATCACTGGGATCCTTTGTTATAAGCTTTCCAATCGGCACTGCTTGTCAGAGGAGCTGGTTGTATGCAGCTCTTTGTGATGCAGGAAGATGCATGTGAATGCGTTTCATACTACACTGGGAGGCTCTGACTGGAATGGTTTAGTTGTGAATCTTGGTATCTGGTCTAAAGAGAGAGAAAAGAGGAGCAAAAAAGACACAGGTGAAGGAAAAAGAAAGAAAAAGGGAAAATGCAAATAGGGAATAGGAAAAAAAAGAACACAAGACTTCAAATTATGAAGGCAACTGAAAATTAAGATAGTTTGATGTAGGACAATTTCAGTGCTCTGCCACTGTCTTAAAACAGGCTGTTTGATTTTGTTTGCTAAACTTAACACAAGACTTCAGTCACCAAAAAGCTCAGCTTTTGGCTTCATAACATTGAAAATTGGTATTTGTGAGAGTAAAGTACTCTTGCTAGGAAAAGGCTTCTTAGGCAGAGTTTCTAAGCAAAATGATTTATTATTGAAATTTCAAGAATAAAAAGTGCTCTCAAGAGCTGTGGCACGTCACCATTTGCACCATTTCTTGCAAACTGGTTCCGTCTTCCGTTTTCCCGGGGATCAAATCAGGGTGTGTGCGATTGGGTCACTCCCAAAGCCTGCACGTGTTCAAGTGGTACTTACTTCGTGTGTAATCCATGCGCCACTTCCCCCGCTTGTACTCGCTGCGGAAGGCGTGATGAAGCAAAGCAGGAACTGCAGTTTTATTTCGGTACGGAGAATGAAAACGTGCGTTCCGTGTTTACGTGGTGGCTGTGATTCGTGAATTGGAGTCGCATATCGATTGGTCAGGTTCGGTTGAGGACAGTTTTCTAGCTGTTAGCGGCTAAGCTGTTCCCTGGTTTGTCTCCTTTTCTTTATGCCTGTATTTGATACTGGCCCTTCACCTGCAGAGCTGCAAGTGCACAGGCTGTTGTTCTTCCCGGTGGATGTTAGTGAAGGGAGCAACATCTTTCAGAGTTTGACCTCTGATACTGTGTTTGATAATGGTCTGCGGTATTTCTCCTTGCTTACATCCAAGGTGTTGAAGGATCTTTAATTTTTACAGCTTTCTTCACTTGTTCAGAATGCTTGGCTCCCAAGAATAGTGTCACAAACCAGACAGATACTAATTTCTCGGTCAATTTTCATTACACTCCATTTTTTTCCTGGGTCTTATGAAATGTAAAGCTATTTAACACAAAATCAACTTTCCTCACAAACATTCACCATTTTAAGAATCCCACATGTGTATCCCCCCCGGGTTTCTCAGAGCGTTAACCACATCTCCTTCCTTCTAGGATCGCCCAGCCATGCAGTTGTACCAGCCAGGAGCTCGCATTCGAACGCCTATGGGATCTGCAAGTAAAACCTGTGACTGCAGTGGGAAATCCTTTGAAGATGCTCTTGATAAAAAGTATGAGGCAGATAATTCAGCTGGGGGTGGTTCTGAGAAGAGCGAAGAAGCAGAATAAAACAAACCGGGGGAAGGACGTGTGAAAAGGGGTGAACTTAAGATTCAGCATCATTGCAAAAAAAATCCATAGGGCTGCTTCAGAACTCCACAGGTGATTGCGCCAACAGAATTATACTAGCTCTGCCTCATACTTTCCGTAAAATAAAGGGAAGAATGACTGGAGACGTGCCAAGTATCTCACAGCAAAGGAATAGTGTTGCTTTTTTACAAAAAGCAGCGCAAACACTAATTGCCTCGTTTAAAAGCAGTTCAGTAATTTATTAGATTGACCTTGAAATAGGAAACTTGTAATAGTTTTAACGAGTATTTCTATGACTTTTCGGAAGCTGTTTCACCTTTTCAATTCTGAGGAAACGCAACGTAGACCGGCACCCGTTTGAAACCTGAGGCGCTTTGGATGTGTTTGGTGGGTGAGGCGGGGGTCACAGGAGCCCTGCCTGCGCATGGCTGCAGTCCGAGGCGCTGGGGCCGGCCCTGGGAGGAAGCTCTGGAGCCAGCGGTCTTGGCAGGAGGTGACCCACGGGTTGCACCGTCGTGAGATACGGCCGCTGGTATCTGTACCTTGTCGTGTTTACGTTGTTTTCCAAGTATCTGTAGTGTCAGCTAAGTGTTAGTAAAGCTACGAGTGTGGTGTTAGGGAGTTTGTCATTTTCTGAGCCACTTTTGCCTTTTACGTTTTCATAGATTCTTGTGCTTGAAAGAGGAGAAAGCGAATGCAAACCTCAGCCCTTAACTAATACACCTGGTTTTAATAACTTTGCTGTTTTTTTATGGTTTTGACACTGACTTTAAAGAAGTGGTTGTACAGTGATGACTTTTTATATGCTAATGTTTGATAGAAGTTGCAGTTACAGGATTTGGAAGAGGTACAACACGTGAACGTTCTGCAGGTCTGTGTGTTAAAAAATGAATGTCAGCTACCATTTTACAAGATGTAGGCCAAATTCTGCCTTCTGATGCAGGCACATGCAGGTATGTGTCTCTCTTCTGTAGGTTTCAGTGACAGCGGCATGTTTACGGAAGGGCAGAAACACACCCATTTGTCTTTCACGGCTGAACATTTCTCAGTTGCCTGAAACTGAAGCCTGCTTTGTCACTGAAGTTCAGTAGCAAGATACTAATTTATTTTTACATCCTCTTTGAGCATTTTGTTATTAAGCTTAACATCTGATTGTTCTAGGCTGAAAAATTATTTATTGTTATTTTCCCAGATATTAAGCATTACGTAGAATAAAAGCAAAAAGATTTTGACTATGAATTTGAGATGTGATCTTCTGCAATTTTTTTCACCTGTTACTCGGGAAAAAGTCACTAAGATGCTATGCCACTCTGTATTCTTCAGAAGCAGATAAAAGTACGGTCGAGAAGAAATTTAACATCGAGCTACGTGAGCTAAAATTACTTCCAGATTAAGTAAAACTGCTGTTAATGTTTTGGGTTTAGCTCCATCTACAGTTTATCTTGTTTGCCAAGTTCATCCTGACTGCAGGGAACAGATTTTACCTTGGCGCCTGGGCCGAGTCAGGTGGCATTAGCACAGGGCAGCCGCTCCCCTGGGTGAAGGAGCCTGGCTTGGTCCAAGGATAAGGAGACTATCCAGGGAAGTTCTGCAGTAGCACCGGGCAGAGCCGAGACCTTCACCAGACGGGGGTCTGTGCAAAAGCAAATATTTCCCCCCTGTCTGCGTGCCCAGAGGAGGCGGGAGGCAGGGTCTCGCGGTGAGAGGGACCCACGAGACCCAGAAGGAGCGGCGTTTTTGCACACGCTCACAAGCTCCAGCTTGGTATCTCATGGCCAGGGGTGGCTTCCAGGCTGCACCCTCACCTTCACCCCAGTGCCTAGGTTATGAGCACCTCTTGGTAGCATAGGTCATTATCCGGACACAGTGTATTTGGCAGTAATTTTCCATCTGGGGCTTCTAATTTTCCATCTCTTTCAGTTACCAGAGCCTGGACCTCAAGCCTCGACTCAGTAGAACCTGTCAGGCTTTAAGCATCCGTGCCTGTCAGGCGGGGCCGCCATGCTCTCACTAGCTGGGGCTCCTACAGCCCGTTGGCTTCTTGTTGCTTGCTCGTGAATGCCGCCTCCTGCACGGGGGGCAGGAAGCCTGGCCTTTGACTTCTGTGCTCACAAGGGAAGGAACACGCAGGACATTTGGACCTGGAGAGAGCGCTCATCGGTGTCTACACCGCAGCCCCATCCCGAGGAGACCCCGCTACCCAACAGCCTGGCTGCCACCACTCGAGGAACCCTTGGGAACCCTGTGTCCTTCAGCAGGTATCGGCATCCGTTCCCCCCACATCTGAGGGGGCTGTGGGTGGAGGGTACTAGGCACCACAGGCAGGATCCCGGCATTTGCTCTCTACAGCTGCCTGAAAGGAGGGTGCAGAGAGGTGGGGGTTGCTCTCCCAAACAACAAGTGACAGAACAAGAGGAAACGGCCTCAAGTTGTGCCAGGGGAGGTTTAGATTGGATATTAGGGAAATCTTCTCATGGAAAGGGTTGTCAGGCATTGGAACGGGCTGCCCAGGGAAGTGGTGGAGTCACCATCCCTGGAGGGATTTAAAAGACATGTGGCTGAGGTGCTCAGGGATGTGGTTTAGTGATGAACTTGGTGGTAGGATTATGGCTGGACCTGATGATCTTAAACATGATTTCCAACCTAAAAGATTCTGCGATTCCATGATTCCTGTAGCTGTGCAACACCTGCCACGACAAGCTCAGGAGAGATGGGAGAAGCAGGGCACTAGCCCAGGACTCGAGGGAGTGCTGCCCGCAGGATCTCCATTAAAAACGTGACCCCGAGGAGACAAGAAATGCCTCCTGCCAGCAGACAGCTTCCCCTCCCTGAGCTGATGGCCACCTTGGGCAGTGCCAGCGAGGCACTGTGTGCCTGTGGGAGCAGGGGTCAGCTTAGGGATGGGGCTTTGTACAGCCGTATCCATAGGGAAGGGTGCGCCCCTCACCTGACTGGGGCTCAGGGGGCGCTGCCCGCTGCAATCGCCCATGTACCTCACAGTAACGGTGACAAATACGATGGCCAAGGCAGCAGCATACGTTTCCCAGTCCATGCTCCAGTCTCTCCCGCACAGGGATGCAGCAGGGCCTGAGCTGCTCCCCTCGCCCCGGCGGCTGGGCGGGAGGAGCTGCCACCTGCTCCCTGCTTGCTCGTTTTCCGCTTCTCCTGACGACACCAACTCAATGCGTGCTCGCAGCCTGCCTTTGTGCAAACTCAGCCTGGCGTGAGAGCTTGCCTGCCACAATGGTAACTTTGTTTTGCAAATTCAGCTTTGCTGAAAGCAGATGCAGCCTCCCTGAGGAAGGGGATTTGTGCCTGGTGACATCGCAGCTGGCTTTGGTGCCATCTGTTTTCTTGGTTTTAAAATACCATGCTTTAAATTTAATAAAAAATGTCACCAGCTTGATAGCATCCCTCAGTGTCTGCTGCCCTGTTTCTCACTGAGCCCTTGGTCATCGACATTTAGCAATATGGAAATCACCCTGGCCGTCGGGCTGGAATTGGGCTCCAGTCTGTCACAAACTATGGTGTGACAGAAAACTGATCTGGAAGGTAGATGTTTGCTAACCACCCCCCGTGTTCGTGTCTGTAAGAAAAGCTTACTCAGCTCCCAAACACTGTACTGACAACTCCGCATTCAGTTCTTAGGCAAATCCCGCCGCTGCATTTCATTCACACCCGAATGTCTGTACGTTGTTTGCAGAGTCGCTGGAGGCCGATGGCTTATCTCCCCAGCTCCTTGTGCTGCAGGCAGCTGCCCCGCCAGCTTCTTTTTGCAGCACTGGTCTTCGGCGGTCCAGACAATGGCGTGAAATGTTGACAAAAAGCACTGACTGCACAAAATTCTATTGAACATCAAAATAAAACATGCTTAGAAAGGAAAAAAATTAAACTCCTTTAGTACAACTGCCCCCCCCCCCGAAACCTGATGTAATATAGGAGGTTAAAAAACAACAGGCTGTGTGACGCAAGTTGGTGGTGCTGTTTGAAACTTAAATGGTGAGGAGAAACTTGAAATTCTCACGTGATTATCATAGAATCACAGAACGGTTTGGGTTGGAAGGGACCTTAAAGACCATCCAGGTCCAACCCCCTGCTATGGGCAGGGACCCCTTCCACTAGACCAGGTTGCTCAAAGCCTCATCCATCCTGGCCTTGAACCCTTCCAGGGATGGGGCATCCACAGCTTCTCTGGGCAACCTGTCCCAGTGCCTCACCACCCTCTCTGTGAAGAATTTCTTCCTGCCATCCAATCTAAACCTCCCCACTTTCAATTTAAACCCGTTACCCCTTGTCCTGTCATTACAGGCCCTTGTAAAAAGACCCCCCCAGCACCCTTGTAGGCCCCTTCAGGTACTGGAAGGTGCTATAAGGTCTCCCGGAGCCTTCTCTTCTCCAGGCTGAACAAGCCCAACTCTCTCAGCCTGTCCCCATAGCAGAGGTGCTCCAGCCCTCTGAGCATCTTCGTGGCCTCCTCTGGACTCGCTCCAACCGGTCTATATCCTCTGATGTTGTGAGTTTCACAGCTGGACGCAGCACTCCAGAGTCTAAGTTATCACTTATAACTGTTTCTTTTAAAAGAAAAAACTCATGGAACAAATGGGAAACCTAGTGAGCCTCCCCCGCTAATGTCCAAGTGCCTTAAAAGGTGGCGCTCTGTCTTCTCTGCATCTGCTTGGCCTTTTCACTGAAGGTCATCAGGTTCTTCAAGACTGAAAATGTCACCTGCTTCTTACTGCGAGCTGGTTTGTCTCTTAACAGCTGAGCTCTCTCCCAAACCTCTTCCCTGCTGCATAAGTGAAAAATGAATATACTCCAGATGTGTTTCACAATTTACACTTCATTAGGCCACATCCTGATCTCCTGAACGTGTGCTATTTGCATGTACAGCTATGTAAATACTATCAGAGGCTTGTTGCTGTTACAGATACAAATACTGCAGCGTTTTGGTTCAGCCTGACACAAGCATAGAAGACACCGGAGGGTGGTTGTGAATGCAGTGTTCTTCGCCCGATTCCAACCAGCAGCCTTGGTTAGGAAAATGAAATACTCCCCAGCAGGGATCTTAGATGCTGGTGCAGAAATGGCGTATTGACTTACGGCCAATCGATAACTGCCACAGGAGGTATAAAAAGATGCAGAAGTGGGAAGCTCTTTCTTTTTTTTTTTTCCTCTTTAAAAATGTTTATAAAGTCAAATACAAATTTTCTGCCTCAAATTTGCAGGAGTTTTCCTTTTTCTCTTCTCTCCCCCCCCAAGTCAGGATCTCAGTTTCCAGCTGTTTGGAACAGAGAACGAAGTAAGGCTCGGAAGAACCAGCTGGCCATACAGAGGGCTTAGGTTATCCCCAGCACGAAGCTCCGTTAGCAGTGATCAACACCCTGGCCTCTGTCTTGGGCTGCTTCCCATCCCTGGTTACTGTGGAAATGAAGATGGAGCCACTGAATGAGACTGGAGTGAAGTCCCATCTCATATTGTTTCTTAACAGTGGACTCATGAGCACCGGTACCCGGCATTACCTGCTGCAACTTCTTGCATCAGCAGCATCTAGAAACGACAGGATGTGCATAGCCACCTTCTCGCATTCAGACGAGGAAATCTTAATGCTCCTGACGTAAATTGACCACGTACTCCAGCATGTTGTTGCCAAAAATGTTCCTCACCCGTTCTGCGTCTCAAGAGCAAGACAGAGAAAAATAAACACAAAATAATCCTCACAGGATATGATATTTTTAAAATAGGACCATGAATGCAATAAAATTGGGTTAGGAATGTGTGAATACTCCAGCGCTAGGAGGAAGGAGGTTGGGAGATAGGCTTAAGACAACAGACTGGGCCATTGCTGCATGCTGTGATGAGAAAGAGGAAGGATGAGCTGAGGACAGTCTGGATACTGGCTGTACCTGGAACTGCAGAGAGCTTGGGGATGACAAGCTCTCAAGAAGGACAAGGAACTGATGGAGAGGGCCCAGCGCAGGGCCACTGAGAGGATGAAGGGCCTGGAGCACCTTCCATATGAGGAAAGGCTGGGAGAGCTGGGTCTGTTTAGCTTGGAGAAGAGGAGGCTGAGGGGGGATCTGATCAATGCTTATCAATATCTAAAAGGTGGGTGTCAGGAAGGTGGGGCCAGGCTCTTCTCAGTGGTGTCCAGTGACAGGACTAGGGGCATTGGCCATGGAAGACAGAAGGTTCAGCCTGAACATGAGGAAACACTTCTTCCCTGTGAGGGTGACAGAGCTCTGGAACAGGCTGCCCAGAGAGGTGGTGGAGTCTCCTTCCCTGGAGGCTTTCAAAAGCCGCCTGGGGGATCTACTCCTGTGGGATCTACTCCAGGTGATCCTGCTCTGGCAGGGGGGTTGGACTAGATGATCTCTGGAGGTCCCTTCCAACCCCTTCCACTCTGTGACTCGGTGAATGACTGGGGATCAAAACTCATCTGAAGCATTAACACAGGTGGGGTGGAGGCAACCACCAGCCTGGTCCTGCTGGGGACCCCGCAGCCCCCCTACACATCGGTCAGGGAGACCTACGGCAGCCTTCTGGCAGCAAGGTGGGTCTGCAGCCCCCAGCTGTTTTTCAGTGGTGTAAAGGTACACAGCACTCCGCAGGGCAGAGCAGAAGAGAACAGCAAGGAGACGTGAAGGTGCGTGGGCTGCTGCACGGCCTCCTGTTGCAGACGTAAAGCGTACCAAAGCTCCTACTGCCCCGGCTTGTCCCAGCCTCTGGCTCTGGCCCCAGCGCACAGGAGGCTCTGCGGGATCAAGGTTTGAGTGTGCTGCCCCTGACCATTCACATGGCCCCAGAGGTCCTGCCCTTGCCTTTTCAGCCCTTTTGCTGGACATAACCACAGGACAAACGCTGCTGCTGAGGAAGAGAAGATCTGTCAGGGCCTCAGATGCACCGTAAGGCTCCACAAGCTCTTTCCGCCTGGCAGCGAGGGGTATGGATGGCTGTGCATTTCCTGGCTTGGCCTCAGACCTCCTCATCCATGACAGACCCATCAGTGAGGGCATGGCCCCTGCCTACCACTGCTCCCAGCTCCAGCCGGCTCTCCGCAGCTGCTACCACAGAGAGGGCACTCACTCTACTGACATCAAGGCTGTTGGGTTCGGAGTGGGGTGTTCCACACCGCCGCACTCCCCCCCCCCCCCCCCCACAACTCAAGACAATCCATCAAAATGAAGGGAAATCCTCCAAAGAGGTTTTTTAGCCCTCCGCACAGGGCAAATTCCAAAACAATTAAAAAGGGAATATTAAATGTGATTAGCTTAGGAATGTCACATGAAAAATGGAAAAGCTTCCACAGCTGAATAGACTCGGTGTTGTTTCCTTGATTTATAGCACTATCCTGCCATACAAACATCGAAGTTGGTTGTGTATTGAAAACTTTTAAGTCCCTTTTTTAAAGATCAAATACCTAAGAAGAAACCACTTGTGCATGTCTTACGTAGGGTAGAAACGTACTCATTGGGTACACAAGCCGTACTTCCAATGACTTGTGGTATCTCCATAGCTACACTGTAGGTAACAGGTTTAGTGCTCTATTCATTAGTCATTTCCGTGTAATAAGAACAAAAAGGCAATTTCAGAAAGTAATTTAGAAGCCTAAAAGAAAGAATGAAATGAAATAAAATGTCTTATGTGGTTATACTTCATGTCTTCAAACTGTTGATATTTGCACTGAGAGAGAAACTTCACAGGTGAATACGATTGGTTTTTACGTTTTGCTTAGGCAACAAGGATAATCTGGAGCTGCACACTGGAGGGGACTTTTACAAGGGCCTGTAGTGACAGGACAAGGGGTAACGGCTTTAAATTGAAAGCGGGGAGGTTCAGATTGGAATGATTTTTTAAGGTGGGCAAGTTCCCTTCTCAAAAATGAGTTCCCTCCTTTTAAGCAGAGGAAGTAAACTCTTGTCTCTGAGGTGCTTCTAAAAACATCCTTGTGCCATAAGGCATAGAAAAGCAAATTACTGCTGCCACCGAAATCTTTGCTGTTTCAGTTCTTGGTGACGGGCATTTAACTTTGTGCTACTGAGGGTTTTTGTGTGTTCATTGCCCCATGATGTACCGTGGTCCAAACAGCACCTGTGAAGGACTCCCAAATGCCAGCAGAGTGGAAGTGTTGGAGAACTTCACGCGTGAAAAAAAACGATTGCTAATTTGCACTTTCTCTGGAGAAATGTTTACTGCCACAATCTTGCGCAGCAAGCAGGAAAGAGCATTTGATATAAATCAAAGGATTTAAATGATGTGACTTTTCAGAACGTCCTTTGGCATTACCGTAAGGCTGTTGGATAGCTTTCCAGGCCGTTGTGCAGCTTCGGCACCAACAGAGATTTTCCTTCCCAGAAGTGCGATAAACTTGTTTTGCCTTGCTGGTGTGGGCATCAGTGAATGCTCAGGAAGAGACTCATCCTGCCTCCTGCGCCGGTGATGGTGAGGCAGTGGAAGTCTTTCCTGGGGGGAGGAGACTGGCAGTGGAGGTCGTGAAGGGTCTCCTGCAGAAGGGACACCATAGTGCTCATTCCTCCGAACCTGTAAGCAGCAAAACTCACCCCCGTCTGCCAAGACTGCTTCTACAGACCCAGTGCTTCAGCCTGCTTCCCGGTCTCGGCACGGCGACTGTGTCCACGTGTCCGCGCCCGCCTGCCCAGGAGAAGGATTAACTGCCAAAGCCTTCTGCAGGTGCACAATGCTTTCAGCCAGCCTGTGGCTAAAGCCGCATCTCCGACCTCAGTACCATCTCAACTGCTATTTCCAAATTCACAGGAGTTTCTACACATTCACTTTTTGCCTTGGTGGTAGCTAATTTTTCTTTTTTTTTTTTTTTTTGTAATGTAGCCGAACGTGTGACAAAAAAATACAATTATTCATATTAAGAATGATGCTTGTTCATTATGGCAGCTTATTCTGAGCCAAATGCTCACGGAGACGGCTGAAACTACTTTCACGGTATTTTCTTGACAGAAGGCATGGTAAGAAACTCCATGGGACAAATACCTTCTTTGAGTTTTGCCTTTAGGAAACACTATTATTTAAAGATGTTTTCAAGGGATCAGAATGAAACCGTTAAGTTCCACATCACTCATTTCCAAGGCCAAAGCTTGTTCTGCACCGATCTCAGCATGCTTTATAGTATCTGGAGGCAAATCAAATCTACAGTTGGAAACCTTTCATAAAAGACAAGTTGCTGAATGTTTGCATTAAATATGCTTTCCCGAGCCAACTGGGAATTCACAAGAACTCTCATTCTCAGAAGAAGAATTTTTAGACGCAGCTGTAGCTCAGCGATGTTAATGCAAAGGACAAAAAGTCCACCACTTCCCTTAGGTATTACTTTTGCCCTCTGAGGCTTACAGCGAGGGACAGACTCTCAGCTACTATAAACCAGCATAACTCCACTGAAAGTAATTTGTCCCCGTACTAAAAGTAGGTTAATTTAGGAAAAAAAGAAAAGCCTTTTTCTGCTGTAAACTATAAATTAGTTTAACCTGATGTTACACCTTTAGCTTACAGATGGGAAAGTACTCAGCTCCAAATCAAAACGCCCTTATTTCTATGCCTTTGTGACAGGGTCTCTCTGGAGAAAGGTATGTAAGTTCTCCTTAAATACTTGGTTTGATGCATTCATCTAAGCAGAAGCACCTCCTGAATTGCTCTGGGGTTCAGGCTTGGCCTCCAGCGAGCCTGCCAGGAGGAGCAGGTCCTCTGTGTCACACTCACTGGCCCCGTGCCGATGTCTCAGATACCCCGGGGCACTTCAAAGAGGACTCACTGTTCACAGTCAGGCAACTGAACCAAGCCCATCACCAGTATGGTCAGTGAGGCCTAGGAGCTGAGTACATCACCCGGGAGCAGGTACCCTCGTTTAGTCAGTTGAATAGCAACCTGGAGATGTGTTAACAGTCACCGGAGGAGAGGAGAGGAGAGGAGAGGAGAGGAGAGGAGAGGAGAGGAGAGGAGAGGAGAGGAGTGGAGAATGTTTCAGCTGGAGGGGACCTCCAACAGTCCTCACTGCATGGCCTCGTGGACAGTAGCTGTGGCACAGAGAGGGTCGGCTAATAGGGTGGTCTTTGGCCAGCTGGGTTGGTTTGTGCCATGGCCTGAGGGAAGAGTGACAGTGCTGGGTTTGTCCCTGGGAGCGAGCGGCAGAGGAAGCGTCAGGGATGCCCAGCAGCTGTATCCAGTGCAGGGCCACCAAGGGCCTGGACAGCCCCTTGGGCCTTCTGGATACTGGGCACTGGGGAGGCCGCACCTTGAATCTTGTGTTCAGTTCTGGGCCCCTCGTTGCAAGGAAGGCACTGAGGAGCTGGAGCGTGTCCAGAGAAGGGCAACGCAGCTGGGGAAGTGGCTGGAGCACAAGTCCTGTGAGGAGCGGCTGAGGGAACTGGGGGTGTTCACCCTGGAGAAGAGGAGGCTCAGGGGAGACCTTATCGCTCTCTACAGCTGCCTGAAAGGAGGGTGCAGAGAGGTGGGGGTTGCTCTCCCAACTGACAGGACAAGAGGAAACGGCCTCAAGTTGTGCCAGGGGAGGGTTAGTTTGGATACTAGGAACAATTTCTTCATGGAAAGGGTTGTCAGGCATTGGAACGGGCTGCCCAGGGAAGTGGTGGAGTCACCATCCCTGGAGGGATTTAAGAGACGTGTAGATGAGGTGCTCAGGGACGTGGATTAGTGATGGATGGCAGTGCTGTGTTAATGGTTGTACTCGATGATCTTAAAGGTCTTTTCCAACCTAAAAGATTCTGTGATTCCATGATTCTATGACTGCCTCGGGACCACAACCCTAAGACCTTCCTCTGAAGGATGCTGGGCAGAGGAGTGGTGGGCAGGGCTATGCATGGGTGGCCCCGTCATGCCCCTGTCACAGTGCCATCACCTAGCAAAACAGGACTCACAAAGTCCTGGGACAGGGCCAAAGGGCCCGTGTCCCACTGCCAGCCTGCCCCGGCTTGGTCATCAGCACAGAGCTGGCCCAGGGGCAGCACAAAGACATCTGAGAGGAACTCCCTGAGGAGCCAGTGGAATTCCTTGGGTGAGGCTAAGCGAGGTTCTCCGCTGCCAGGCCAGTTCCTGGCAGGGCCACAGTCAAAGCTCATTTGATGGAGGAGAATGCTTTTCGGTGGGAGAATTTCAAATTAAATCAAACCCTGTTTTCACTTGGAACCTTTGTGATATGTATCATTCCAAGTGTTTTTGGAGCTGGAAAAATCCTGGCATTTCAGGCAAATAACAGTCTCATCATTGCTCAGCCCATGGCGAGTGCAGGGAATGGAATGGAGTGGAATGGTTACGCTATGTTATGCCTACAGTTCAGCCTGACAAGCCTTGACCTAGGTCTGAGGGGTCCATCCAGGAGAGCAGCTCTTGGAGGGCAGGTCCCAGTCCCATGCAGGAGGGAGGGGCAGAGACAGGCACACCTACATCATCTGGCAGGGACTGAAGGCCCCAGGCTGAGCTGAGACGTCAAGTCCCCGGGCCCTTGGCAGGAGATGGTGTGGGTCACAGGGGCGCCCTGTAAGCACCCCCAGGACCCTGGCAGAAGTATACCTGCACTGCTCATATACTCCCCTTTAGACATCGATGGTTGGTCACTTTGGAGGCAGAGTACTGGGCCAGATGGAAGTTGGCTCTGAGAGAGTACTCTTGTCATGCTCTCGTATTATGTTTTCCCAAGGGAAACAGCTCAGGCATTTCTAAAAATGAGTACAAGGAGAAAAAAACAAAACCCAACCAACCAACAAACCAAACCCAAAGAACCCATAGAGAAATGAGCAGGTATTGCTCACCTCAAAAATATTTGCAACCATTTAGTTGAGGAGCACGTCCTGCTTCAGACTGAGGGCTCGATCTTTGAGCCTCGCAGTGTCAGAGACGCCGATTTTTGCCATCCAGTGGAAATGCAGCTAAACTGGATGAACACAAAAGACTTTCGAAAACTGCACTTCACACATGCTTTTTGCAAATTCGTTTAGATGGTCAAATTATCTTGAGAGGAGCCACAGCTCTTGCCCCCACCAGAAGGTACGTGCTCCTTCCCACAGTGGAAGAGCCAATGCCTAGGCTGGGACGGGGCTACCCACTCAATCCCTTTTGCTGGTGCAGGGCTGGGAAGAAATAATCAGATTTCCTTGGCATGTCCTGCTGGAGAAAGGAGGAGATGGATAGATAGGCTAGGCTAGGCTAGGCCAGACTATTTCAGCTGGAAGGGACCTACAACAGTCATCCAGTCCAACTGCCTGCCCACTTCAGGGCTGACCAGAAGTTAACACCTTGTTAAGGGCATTGTCCAAATGCCTCTTGAACACTGACAGCCTTGGGGCATCGACCACCCCTCTGGGAGCCCTGCTCCAGTGTCTGACCACCCTCTGGGCAAAGAAATGCTTCCCAGTGTCCAGCCGGAACCTCCCTTGGTGCAGCTCTAAGCCATTCCAACACACCCTATACCTCGGAACCAGGG
>NW_010272622.1:0-13955 GCF_000690775.1 Eurypyga helias
AGGAATGGTTTGGCATCCATCATGGCACAAGCATCCAGAACTTTACAAAGAGAGCAGCCAACGTGCAAAGAGCCTGGAGGTAACACTGCCACCAGGTTTACTGAGACAGGCATTTTCCAACTGTCTCACAACAATTAAGAAAACCTTGAAGCTGAATAACGATGAAGGAGAAGAGCAACTCTGGGCCACCTTTTATGCTTCACAGGTTTCAACTAAAACATAAAGAACAAGAGATTAAGCCTCCTGGAAGGTCTGGTAATTTTGTTACATTATTTATATTATTATCGTGATCAACTGCATTTTGATTTTTTAATCGAATTTAATCGAATTTCGATTTGTTAATCCAGAGGAGAGTTACTTAATCCATTACAAAACGATAAACACAGCTATGTTGTTTGAGGTTGGCAGCCACACTAAGAGATAAATAAATTTGTGGCATCCTATATGCACAGTTCAGTGAAAACCCAGCATTACCTACTAGCACCTGATGGGTCTTTTAAAGACACAGCCAGATCTGAAAACTCAATCAGAAAACTCGCCAATCTGTTGTAGACTTGAGTATCCCAAAAACCACCTTGAAAGCTCTGAAAGCAAATCTCATGTTAACACCTAAGAAGCACTATTTCTCCCACTTCCCAGCGAGCACAGTAACAGGAGCAGTCAAAGGGATGTGTCCTGCCAGAGCAGAAACAAGTTTACATGTACTGTGTTTTGGGTACCGACAGGAACCACCATGTATAAACCCATCACACTGACACCTCGTCTCGTCTTCGACTGCAGCCTCAAAATTTAAATCTGTTAAAACCCCCACAGCAAACCTCACCGTATGTGAAGGAAATGACCACTGCTTGTACCACAGCCACAAGAGAAAAAGTAGGAAGACAGGAATTAACACCAGAAGTTACAGAAAAAAGGTGGCTTTGTTTGTTCAAGACTTACTTTGAAGACGCCATCGTGCACATGCCAACCGCTGGCAGTCATCAACAAAAATAAATTCTTGCTGTTAACAGAAGTAATTGAAAAGACAGGCAACTTAAGATGTTACTACACTTTCTTCTGCATTTCCACCATCACACGTTGCAATAAAATCATGTTTTCTTTCTGTCACTTTTTAACTGATGGCCAGTCTAGAAAAATGAGAACCACAGACCCCCACCTATCTCACACTCCTTCCAAACGCTGCCTCAAATCCACTACTTTGCCACAATGTCTACAAGGACTCTGGCATCAGTACTAAGACTACGATGTCGACGTGAACTGCTTAGGTGAACACCACTCCTCTCCACCTCTGGGACCACCAAACATAGTGGAGTCCATGGTCTCTGGCTGGCCTCCTGGGTTCTGTAACAAGTATCCGTATTGCTGCATGGAAGGGATATTCTAAAAAAAGCATATATTAAGTAAAAATAAGCTGCGACTTCGGTTTTAGATGCCAAAGCAAACAAGATTAGTACTCCATAAAGAAAATAACTGAGTTATTTACCACTTTGGAGTTGTACCAAGTATTTGATACAGCCAAGCTATAGCCAAGGACTTCAGTATATTTTCATTACAGCTTGGTTTTGAGTAATTGGGTCTCAGGACAGCACTGTTCTTTGCAGAAAAAAGATGCAATCTCTAATACCTTTTCTCTACTTTTGGAGTAATGCTTCTTAATCATGCCATTTCACAACTGTGACCTTAAGAAAAAGCGAAGAAGCAAGTATTTTGATAAGAAGTTCTCTGTGCTTCGTGTTTCGTAACACTTTTATGCTTGCAGAGATGCCGCGTCATTCCAGAAGAGCGTATTTCAAAATGGAAACCTATTGGGAAGGAATTTATAGAATCATGCTCCCCAAATGAAGGGAAGACAGCTGATACAGGAGTGGAGAGCACGCTGTACTACCAGTCCAGCCTTCCTTACCCCCTTAGTTGGTAAAATGGCACTGGCATTACAACTGAAGTCAACTGAAACACTCTGTATATGAGGAGCTGTAAGTTGCCGTGAAGACTGATGAGGAAGAACCTTTTCCTAGGGGAAAATAAAAACAAACAGCCCCCAAAAAGAGTCTGTATGTGGCTGTCGGGAGAAAGGGAGGAACAACAGGAAGGAGGAAGAAATCACTACGAATCTGGTGTCTTTAATTCAGGAAAACATCAGAGCTCCTGCAATTCCCACAAACTAAACAAGAAATCGCACAGTTACTGTGGAAAAGGGGGAAGACTCAAGCCAATTCTGTTTAGAGGAGGAAATAAGGGGAATAGCATGCCAAACGCAAGAGGAATTTAATTTGACGAAGGAGAACCTCCATTTCAGCATAGCTTCTGAACCACAGCAGGACATGCCAAGGGACATTTTTTGTTCCATGTCTCTTTTTTACCTGGAAAAAAAGAAACTAAATCTTCCCCCTGCCCCACTCGGGAGCAATCTTAGTCCTACATTACTGTTAGCATTAGCTCAGGGTTGAATGACAGTGGCCATAATACAACCGAGTTCACCACGCTCACGGAATGCATCCTACCAAAACCACTACCATGCCGTTAGGTTTCAGAAATGGGGATTCAGACACTGCCAGTCCAAAAGATCCTCAGTGCAAGAAGAGAGAGGAAATTAAAAGCTGCATGTTTAGCTCCCAGCTGAGTCTGAAAGTTGCGGAAGGTATACATACCACTTCACAAGGAAAGGGAACAGGAAGCCAGGGAAGAAAAGAAGCATTATGTTAAAATGGTAACATTTTCGTGAGGTTACACAGGCCAAATGAGCATATCTCAGAAAAATGTGAATCCAAGCCTGGGCAAAGAAACAGAAAGCAGAATAAATGACAGCAGATCATTTATTCCAATCTGCTTTAGGAGAGCAGAGGGTATCAGATAGGACAAATGTATTAAAATAATAAGAAAAAAAAACGTAAGAGCTGGTGCACAAAAATGGAAGCGTGTAATTGAATTTGATACTAGCAACAAGAGGATAATAATAGCTGAGAGAGCAAAAATAAGTTTCTTTGCAAGAGCCTCTCCCACACAGGGTGCTGGCAGAAGATAAGTTTGAGATGGACTAAGATGATCTTCTGTCAGGACTGACATACCGAAAGAAGAGAAGAAAAAAAATTCATTAACTAAACAGTAAACCACTATGTCTTCAATATTTGTGAGGGGATTAAAGAATGTAAGGGTGGAGCAGATAACAGAAATGTGTAATGCTCATTAAAATAAGCTATTCCGGCATAGGTACAAAATATCTGTAAAACATGCTACAGGTGGAAGAGAGAGAAAGAGAGAATCAGTGAACTTCAGTACTAGCACAACTTATTTCAAATGAGCCGCACAGAACCTCTGGCAGACCTGGTGACAGTCATCAAGGAGCATAAGGCAAGACATGGGCAAGCACACAGAACCACCCTTCTGCACCTGACCCAAACCCACATTTAAATTTGACCATATATCTTTGAGCATGTCAACTCAGTTGTTGAAAGGAAATTTACTTAGCCTTACTAGAAAGTCCATGTTGTAGTCTGTAACAAAAAAGTTCCAAAGAACTGAAATATTAAAATAAACAGAATATTTACAACCATTTGCACATAGCCATTCCCCACCACTGAGGATAAAAACTCAGAGGAGTAGTAGAGGGATAAAAGAAAAAAAGACAAACTGATGTCTCTGTTGACAGAAACAATACTGAATAAAGTTACTGGAAATCAATCACTTTTCAGGTTAATACTTTAGCTCTGCACTGGCTGAACGCAGAGCTGTGTCAAACAGGCTACTTCAGTTGACTTGTTTGTATAAACCCACACGCAAATTTATGCAGGTCAGCAAAACTCACACTGCATGGTCTGGGGAAAAAAAAGAAGTGTCTCTTCCCTGAATGACAAAAGCCCTCAGCTGACAAAATGCCACCGGTGACAAAATGCCACCAGTGACAAAACCGGCGCCAACACACTGTGGGCACAGCGGCTTCATCAGTATGATGCTCTGGATTCCCACCTGCCCTACACATGATCTTCTGCAACACCACATCCTCCAGCGCGGATGCCGTTGCATGACAGCAAGGCAAGAGCCACAAGCGGCACGAGCTCTGCAGACCTCCAGCTGAACAGGCAGGACCTTGCTACTCCAGCCAGGACCCCAGGAAGGTGATCCTGGTATCAGCATACTATTGCTCAAAGTAAATGTAAAGAACAGTCTAAAAACCCAGATGATTCTGAGAGTGAAAATATACAAAAAAATACAATGTTATGATGAAAAAGTCAGAACTCCCCATTGCTCCCGCCAAGAGGAATGGGACTACTAGATCAAGTTGTAGGTTTAATCAACACCTCCCCAGAGCAATGGGAGGAGACGACACAAGCAATTAACAAGTGAGGAAAATGAGAGTGATACGACAACTCCAAAGACCCTGGTATCATTTAAATTAATATGTGGTGAAAATGGAAAAAAATAAATCAAACAGGGTAAAACAACTGATAGACATTACTAGTCATCTATTCTCAAAGCAGAAATGAGACTTTTCATTTCACCTGGTAAGTATGATACCAAGGAAAACCTTTCAAGTTTTCAGTAAAAAGGGATTAGGGCTTTCATTTCAATTTCCTTTGAAAGGCCCAGTAATGATCAGAAGAAATCAAAAGCATATTAAAATAAATACATCATAAGCTACTGAACGTGCAAAATTCATCTGCCTACTTCAGACAGCTATAGCCACTAAAACTACATAGTAGGTGTTCCATGAAGACAACACATCCAGACCTTCTCAATTCGTTATACCTAGAAACAGCCTAAGAAGGCTTATCTGCAATGCTGTTTTACTTCACTAGCTAATTAATTGCTTTTCTTATCATTGAGAAATCACTTTGAATGAAAGCTTTAGAAGATATAAGCTGCTCTGGACAGAGTGTGTGGGTGTATCTCCATGTGTTCACATATAGAGAGATACACAGTTTGTACGTGGGTGTACATATATAAAAACACACACAAATATACGTTCTGCCACCAGAAGGAAAAGCATCCTGACAAAACTCCAGTTCTAAACTTGTCGGGTGGCAGACAAGCAAGAATTCCAACGGAGCACAAAGCTCTTGGAGCTCTGGGAAGCCAAGCCAAGCGAAGTTGAATGCACAGAGAGAAACAAACAGTTATCGGGTTTTTAGCTTGAAACGATGGTTCCAGTCTTAGGTTTCCAGTGGGCAAATCCATGGAATGAATACACTGCTTGCTGCAGCTGCAGAAAGACAAGCTTGGAAAGAAATTCCTCTGAGTTTCAACAATTTCCCCCAGACTGACATGGGCTGCAACAGACCTACCTGCACTGCAGGACACAGGTAACTCCTGTGGATACCCCCATGACTTGGCTTGTGGGGCAAGCATGTAGGAAGCCCCCAAACAGGGGCAAAAGACAGGTCTTTGGAACTAGAGGAAACTTTCTTGCTGGAGCACACCAGGATAGTAAACCACTAAACCCATTCCTACCGCCTCATGAGACAGACACATCAGCAGGAGGCAGAGCACATCATACCCTTGGCTGCTCCAAGAGCTGCTGTTCCAGAGCCTCACGTGCACCCAGCTGGAAGGGCAGACAGGGGAGACACTACACGGCAATTTAAAGCAAGCAAAGCCAGGGCTACCAGAGAGCAACTGTGTCCCTTATGCCAGCTCACAGGTTAAATCAGGGAGAGGACCCAAAGAGCTGTGTCTGTCACAACCTAAGTGTAGAAGCAAGTAGAATAAACAAACACATAAACAAACCGCATCCAAACAATATTCAGCCATTTCTGGTTCCTGGCTCACTGTGAAATCCTGAGAGCCCTTAAAAGAGTGAATTTGCAATGATAATAGCTAGGAATACAAGAAAATAGTTATGGTAACTCTGAGCACTTGGTGTTACCCGCCACAGAAACGTGTGCTACGTTGCACTGGCTTGAGGGAGCTCTACCAGTTTCAGTGGATCTACACTGATGTTCTCCCATTTCGCTTTTACTGCTGCTGAACACATTTCTTTTGGTCAACAAGGGTAATAGCAAGTTGGGCAGAACACAGACGAAAAGGAAGCATGGTCTAGAGAGTATTTTACTTTTAAGGCTTGTCTGTGTGTCAAAAGGCGGGTAATTTAAGGTCTGGCATGGAGCGAATGATCACTTAGCGCCTATGGAGCAAAGAACATGATGGCTTCCTGGTTGGCTTCAAACAAAACATGAACAGGCTAGTTCAAACAGCAGAATCACAGAGTGGTTTGGGTTGAAAGGGACCTTACAGACCATCCAGTTCCAACCCCCCTGCCATGGGCAGGGACACCTTCCACTAGACCAGGCTGCTCCCAGCCTCATGCAGCCTGGCCTTGGACACTCCCAGGGATGGGGCATCCACAGCTTCTCTGGGTAACGTGTTCCAGTGCCTCCCCACCCTCTCTGGGAAGAATTTCTTCCTGACATCTAATCTAAACCTCACTTATTTCAATTAGTACCCATTACCCCTTGTCCTATCACTACCGGCTCTTGTAAAAAGTCCTCTCCCAGCACCCTCCTTCAGGCACTGGAAGGTGCTATAAGGTCTCCCCGGAGCCTTCCCTTCTCCAGGCTGAACACCCCCAACTCTCTCAGCCTTAACAGGCTACTTGTGAATTCATTCTCTGACTTGGGCTCAAGTGCAATATGAACTACCCCAAACAGCAGACTTTGGGCAGCAGCTAGAGGCTGAGGGGCCATGTCAAGCAGCGTGATTCGGTAACCATTTCTACTAGCACAGCTGGAAAAGAGACACTGTCAATAGCTGTTACACTGCTGCTGTTCTGCTTTAGGTCAAAGCTCCTTGTGGCACTGCCTAGTTGTTCTTACAAAGCCCTCACACCAGTGGCAGCACATAACGTTGCCCAAAAAAATGTCAGAAAGCAAACAGTGGTGGCCTGGGGAAGCTGGCACTTCTGTACCTGCAGCTTTGTTAGAAGACATCCAGGCTGGATGAGGCTTGGAGCAACCTGGTCTAGTGGAGGGTGTCCCTGCCCATGGCAGGGGGGTTGGAACTGGGTGGTCTGTAAGGTCCCTTCCAACCCAAACCATTCTGTGATTTTGTGACATCAGCCTCTTGAACTGGGCACATTCTGGAAGCAAACAGCACATTTGCCAACTTGGAGGTTTTTTTGGTTGTGGTGGTTTTTTAAATTTTTTTAAACATAAAAGCTTCTCTTCCATCTGGAATAGGAACACACATACCCACAGTTCAGAAAAAGCCAACAATACATTTCTAATAGCATGAAGAAAAACAGCAACTCACAACAGAAGTGTTCAGACAGATCATTTTCCCCCCTCCTTCCCACCCCCTAAGCTGCCTTGAAAGACAGGTCTTTACGTGGACCTGGGAGCACACTACTTGAAGCCCGAGTCTCTGAACCTTACAAACTACCAACGCAAAGATACGGTCTGTAGTGCATGAAATTAACTCATTCTTAAATATTTACATACCTAGCCATAAAAACAAAATACACAAACCCACGCAATATTATTCTTCCAACAGGTATTCTAATCCAGCATTTCTAGTTTTTAATATGTATTTTCAGTTACATGAATTATAAATCAAAATACAGGCTCAGAAAGACAAAAAGCACAACTCTGTAGCGTTTAGCAAGAAGGTATTTTCTAGAGGCACAAATAGTATTTACTACTAAGAACCCACTGGAAGCTCCACCCTTCCCCGTACGTCCTGTAACGCGTCACTAGACTTCATTTAGCCAGCCTGTCAAACGGCTTTTCCTCATACACACAGAAAATACCTCCTTTGTTACCTACTATGACAAGCTTAGTATGACTAGCCAAGTGGAGTGATCCTATCCTGTTGCCATATTAGAACTACGTTTTCTGTGATTTAAAAGCCTCATTTCCACGTGCAACTACTACAGAACCTTTTCTTCCTTTTCTAAAAGTATTTTTCACAGAATCACAGAACAGTTTGGGTTGGAAGGGACCTTAAAGACCATCCAGTTCCAACCCCCCTGCCATGGGCAGGGACACCTTCCACTAGACCAGGTTGCTCCAAGCCTCATCCAGCCTGGCCTTGGACACTTCCAGGGATGGGGCATCCACAGCTTCTCTGGGCAACTTGTTTCAGTTCTCTGTTGACTCTATTTCCTTCTTTTTTTCCCCTTCATTAGCCCATATTGCACATTTTTCTAACATCTGATCAGTATCTCTTCTTTCACATTATTCCCTATTTCTTATTTCTGTCTAGTTCTGTTCCTTACACACACCTCACTTAGCAGGTGTTTTCACAATGACAAAAGGTGACCCTAATACCACACGGCTTTTGAAATTGGGAATACCATTGGAAACTTCAGCTCCAGGAAGGGATAAACCTGAATAGTTTTTCCACTGTAGTGCAATTTACTTCCGCATTCTGAGTAAAAGCAGAGGACCACAGCTCTCTCCACAGACATCAGAAGATAGTACTGCATGTCAACTATTTGAACACGAATCAGAACCAATTCTCCAGAATTCTGAAGTCAAGGAGGCCTATTTTACTGCTGGCGGAGAAGCTCAAAGATGTGGCTATGTGTCGGTGGTTTAATTCCTTTACCTTCATCATGCCCCAAAACTGCTGATCTACTTGACGCCCATCCCGCCCCACTGGTCCACAAAATGCAATGCTATTTTCTACCAATAGGTAGACTTCTCCAGCTGTGCTCTGATGTGTAACAACTGACACCTGAAGTGAAGAGACCTTTCCAGGAGGAAGTTACGCCCATAGTTTTGCCAACATCAATGGAAAAATAACGGGTAAATAAGTGATAAACGGCTAAGTAAGCAGAATGCTTGACTGTACTGAAAAGCAGTATCACTGGCTGGGGCAAACACTAAGCAGTCAGTAGAACTGCATCACTTGAGTGGATATAACAAGAGATTTTTGTAAAGATATTTTATAATTTAGTCAAGCAAAGAGATAGAAGAATGTGCTATTACTGGATATCTACTCCAGTATCAGGCAGGTTCCAGGTCAGGGAAAACACAGTATTAGGCATCTTTTTTTTTTTTCCCTTAGGAACTCTAACACCTATCATGCTTGAAGTTATGCTTTCTTTCTTTCTTTTTTTAAACCAAAATATAACGGGAGAGCACACATGTCAGTACTGAGGTATAACTGTTTACTGAGCACGTATACACACACAGAAAAATGCTCAACATCCCTCCCAAGTTAATACGTAACATAAATTCTTGGCTTCAAAATATTCGAAGACTTAAATCATCAACACTGTCTTGAATTTTTTTTTTTTTTTTTAATTATTCACCAAGCCATGAAAACCATTTTTCTGCCAAAGTAGACAGCCTCTTCAGGGAAAAGGGGGATAAAGAAAAAAAGAGAAAAAAACCACACCATCCAAAGACTTGGCAGCTAACAAAAATTCCCAAAACAAACACCGCGTCCCTCTAAACGAGCATTTGCTAACAGTGTCCCTCAGCTCATTTCTATGCACCTAGCACGGAAGAACAGATCGTCCCCAAAGCTTCCTGAAAGGACAGGACCTGAACCTTTAACCTGAATGAGTCCCCCCTTCCTCACCCACCTCCCCTACTGCATTACCTCCTTATTGTCGACTGGAACAGCAGACAAAGTCAGTGACTGAAAAGCACGTTCTTCCTATTTTAATGCAAAGTCTCAATTAGAAAGATTAGCTGATGATTGGTTGAACCCCCTCAGAAACCTGCAACTAAAAGAAAAATATTTTAGTCTTAAACAGCAGCTGTATTTTCACTTAGCTATGCAGACATTTCATAGCCACTCTGCCATACCAGCTCACGTCTGGGCATTTGAACAAAAATAGCTAATGTGCCTGCTCTTTGGGCCATTAAATAAAGTGCACAAAGGAATTGCCAGGACTGGTTTTGCCCATGAAAGGCAACGGTCATTAATAGCTTGTATTTGCAGAAGGCTGTCAGAGGAACAACACGCCTGAGCTTCCTCCACAGTCTTCTGTAGGTTTAACCACACAGGAGGCAACGGGGCAAAAGACACCCCGTGTTTCCTTGTTCCAGAAGGGGTCAGCTCTCCTGCAGGTGTGACAACTCATACAAGCCGCAGTCGGAGAAAAAGAGAGAGTCCTGTAAATCTGAGGGGGCCGAAAGCTGCGGGTCTTTTCACGGAAAGAGTATTTTTGGAAAACGTGCACAGACAGCTATTCGTATTCAACACTTTCTTTCGCTGTCCTGACTAGCATCTTGGGAGATTTGCACTTGTATCACTATTCCTTTTCATCCACTTTATGCTTGGAGGAGTCAACTAACTTTCTTTCAGCAGTATTTTGAGAGTAAATAATGCCACAGATGAGCTGATCATACAATCACATCTGGGCTAGATAAACAGATTTTTCAGCATCTTCAAATGGGTCCACCTAGAAAGCACAGCAGACAGGCAAGGCGAGCCATGCTGAGGAAACAGGCTTTAGCAACCGGATGGTATCCAAGCATGGATCACCTCAGAAGCAGAATGGAAGACTGGGAAGCTGGCAGCACGCTCATAACCTGCCAGCCCTGAGAAGTCAGAGATTGTCACCAGCTGGACAAGAGAGCTTGCTCCACTGACCAGAAAAAACGTATCATCATACATACTCAGATGAAAAGTTACATGCCAGAAAATAACAAAATAAAACAGGAAGATCGTGAGAAACAAACAAGGTAGGTACAAGTACAAGCACAAGCCACTTGGTTAGCATGCCTAAATAGGCCCTAAAGAAAGCACCTACTAGGCAGAAGCCCTCGGAGTTTACCGGCTCTCATAAGGACAGTGCCCGTTCGCCTTCAGCTGCCGGGAGTTCCTGAGACATAGGACTGCAAACCCACAGACGAGTCACTGCTGACTTCCTCTCTTCACTAACACCTCGGAGCACTCGCTGTGTAAAGCCGGAGAGCTCTGAGGAAACTGAAATGACATGGGAGTAGCCTGGGGGAAAGGGGAAGAAGGTACTGGGTCCCGTTGCTATGAGAAGAGAGCTTGCCATCAATGCAGAACTCCAAACAGACGAGGGGAAGAGGGCCTGTCCTCAATTTGGAGCACATCTGTCTTGTGCCCAGGGACATGGGACAGACAGAGGGGGCCCTACTGAATTGGTGACATCATTTATCTGGACTCAGTCCACCATCAGACTTCTCTGGACCTAGTAACATGTCAACCCAACACAAGAAGATTAGCACTGGGTTTTTTTTTTTTGTCTGGAATATCCTTCATGCTTGCTCAAAAACTGGCAAAGCTCTATCAATTTTTTGTTGCACCCAAGGTGAAGCTCATGCTGTTTGCTCCCCAAGTACTGCTAGTAAGAGGCCTCTACCTAAATTCTGTTAGTTTAGAAAGGCACTCCTAAGTATGATGGGGTTAGTGGGGCACGTGTAACGCCAAGGTCCCTTCCCCTCCCAGTTTTCAGATAGTTCAGATAAACCCCCATGAAACTGGCAGGGACAGCAGAGCTGGAAAGCAAGAGAAAAAAACAGAGCGCCAGGCATAACCTTTGAAGAAAGAAGGTGTGAAAACCCAACAACTAAAGCAGGTTCCCACCTGTAACAAAATACTTACGGGAGCTGTATGGACGATAGGTGCTACACTTACCCCAGACAGCATGAATACAATGACTGGAAAGTAATCTCATGCCCGTTCATTAGGCAAGTATGTTCTTGGTGCTTATGACCCACCTTTGAAACTAAGGCTTGTTTCAGCAGTGGGATGGCACGTTGAGAGAAGCCCTCCGAAGTGCAGTTCAGACTCTCTGGATGTATTTGGAAGACAGCACTCAGAAGATGGATGGCTTCCACGCTTAAGAGACTGCATAAGCTTAGTGAAATATGCACTACCAAGAAAGCGACTGCCCCGCAAGCACCATCTTGCCATGTAGAAACCCAAGTCCGGAGATGGCATTTGAGTTTTTAAAGTCTGGGGTGTACCTAGCAACGAAGAACCATTTTATCCAGAGCAGTGCAGGAGGAGGGAGAGTTGCCCTCCTATTTTGAGAGCAACATCTATGCTACACATGCAGAGCCAAAGCCTTCTAATCCAGCAGGCTGAATACATACTAGTTATTCAAACTCAAGAACGTGTGCATAAAAGGAATGTCATACAATTAGTCTCTGTTGTCCTCCTTGTTTCATCCTCTCTCTAAACTCCTCATTCCAATATTGCTACATTACACGCTCAGACCCATCTTTTTGCCTCCCACAATGCCTTCTGTAATATAAAAAACAGACAAGCAGGCAAGGATCTCTAAAAAGAGAGTATTTGTACAAGCCACTGATCTATCATTTAGACAAACAAGCTCAATTCGTAGATTGCAGTAAAGCAAAATCAAGTGAAGCACAATGAAAACAGGTAACACTTCTAGTCTCAATATTAGAAACAATGTGTCATACTTTTCTGCCAAACTAATGTAATGGAACATGGTTTTGATTTTATGAAGAAAAATTTCCATACTATTTTAGCAGACTATCACTCTGGATAAACGTAAAAAGATCTTCCATAAGAAAAATATTACATTTATTCTCAACTAATGACAGCCTCTGCACACCTCCTCTTGTGTATCTTTATTTGCTGAATAGCTGACAGGAGTTTCTAACTTCAGCTTGAAACCAAACAAGACTACAAGTTTACCTGAAGAGGTCCGTGCAAGGAACAGATCCCAGTTGCTGAGGAACAGGTTGAAAACTTGCACTACACGGGCAAAATTACTTCCAAGAACACGCTAAAGTGAAGCTGTGTAAGGTACCGGCGACGTATAGCTCCTGTCGTGACCAAGAGCAGAGACAACCGTCTTGCTCACAAAGGAGGACCTTGTTTCAGCAGTTCCTTTCGTATATTCAGCCGGCACAAACTTTACACCTCCGAGTGGTGCAAGTGCAGAAAAGCAGCAGCACAGGGGCTCGGGAAGGTCCGGGGCAGAAGAGGCGATTCTGCTTCCCCCCAGCCCCACAGGAAACCTCCCATCACTGAGGCAACACGCTTTCCCCTCTTTCCTAGCCTGCTCAATTATTAATTTTGGGGTTGGTTTTTTTTTTCAGCTGCTGGAGCATTTTGTAGGGACACAACATGGAAACCTGCCAGCCTTCCCAGAGCCAACTTTGAGTAGGTCAGTCTTGGCTCAGCAGCAGACCACATAGCGCAGCAAAAGGAAACACAAGGCCTTGAACTCATGCCCATCTTTCCTCTTGTGCTCCATACACACACCCTAGACGCAGATTTTCTTTGATCGCTGAGGAACAGTAACTCACTGGTGGCCAACATCATCTCCAGTGGAGACCGTGACAGCTGCCAACAGACCCCATCCATAAGCAAGCCCAGAACTGCTCAGATGAAAACTATGCAAACCCAGAAGATGCCAAACTTTACCATTAATGTGTATTTTTGGCTTCTTTCAGATGCTATGGGACATTACAGAGTAACTATAATGGAGATTTCTTACTGGGAGCTGCCAAGCTAATATCAATCTAAAGATCAGGTCTGGCAAAGGAGAGAAGTGGTGATACAAACTTCCCTGTTCCCACAGCCGTCTTCCGTCGGCAGCAACAATACAGCAGCACTGGGCATCTCAGCCTCTAGCCTTGCTCCACAGCCAGTTTCATCTCAACTAGCTTTGGTACCAGGGTGGTGATACTATTACACTAGTGATAAAGGAATCCCTGAGGATAGGGTCCCCCAGGTACCAAATAGGAAGCAGCCTGAAGTTAGAGCGTTCGCTTCACCTGCGTGCAAATGACTCTTGGACTTCAGGTAAAGGCTGGCTTTAGTCCAGGATGACATCCTGATGCAAATCACCAGGTCACCCATCACCTACGGCTGTTGATTCATGCAGAAGCTAGAGGCCACGTACGCCATCGACAGCCCGAAAGAACCATGTCATTACCTTTTGTTTATGAAGGGGGACACCAAATAAATCAGAGAAATATTACTGATACTGTTATGACACATAGTTACCGACATATACAGAAACCCTCTGTGTCACTACGGAAGCAATCTCTAAG
>NW_010272622.1:13967-14551 GCF_000690775.1 Eurypyga helias
ACCAGGGACATGGCTGCTTCCCTATTACCCAGAAAAAACGCTTCCTGATAAATCTTCTTAAATAATCATGGATCTACCATTACACAACCACGCACAAAATACTACAAGACTGCAAGAAACATTTAGTCATTTGATCAGCACAACAACAGATCTGTAGAGACAGATTCACAGGCCAAACCCAGGTTTCTTCCTAGGGGTGAAACAAAAGCGAAAGAGAAAAAGGAAGGGATGTGCCAATCCTTCCGCACCTCATCCTTTGACAGTAACCACTCTATGCCATCTGGCTAATAAGGACTGTCAGCTCTTGAAGAATATCCATGATGCTTTCCTGACTGCTCTTACAGGAAGGAAAAGAAAAAAAAGGCCTAGAAAATTCAACAGACATACTATGAAGTGAAAGCTATCACCCTGCCTCCTTTTCCTTGAGGGAAAAAGTGCTTCAACCGTACTTACTGTATTTCTTGGACAATTTGTTTTTGAAAAGAGTGAATATTCCTGAAGAGGCCTGGGGATTAGGGCATCAAACCTTGAAGACAGGTGAGAGAGCAAGGCCCTTGCCCTGCACACAGCTCTTAGTACACGAC
>NW_010272622.1:14570-16108 GCF_000690775.1 Eurypyga helias
ACCAGCGCACGGAACAGAAAGCAATGGCTAGTTTGCCTGATCAGCATTTCGTACGGAGGTCTAGAAGAGAGCCTGAGTTTGCCCTCCGAGGGCTTCTTAATGCCTACATAAATCACAAAGAAAGAAGAGCAGCTGACCCATCCCACCATCCAGTCTCTAGTGACTCCGCGCAACTTCACTCCCCCGCCTCCAGCCGCTGGCGGCGAATACAGAGGCACAGAGCTCCCGGGGCAGAGTCATTTTGCCAAGGAAGGTGCACAGGCACAGGGCAGATAAGACCTCTCACGGGCTGGCGCAGACCCCAGAAGAGCCGGGCGCTGGCTTGGGAGACAGAGCTCCTAGTTAAACCCATTTAACACATTCCTGCGCAGCTTCTTCCGATACCGTTCCTACGGACAGTTGAAGCTATTCTAGCTGAAAGCAAACATCCTTGCCAGGCTAGCTGCCTTCGCTGAAAGAAGAGGGTGCATTTTACAGGAACAAAGATAAAACGAGCTCACTTTCTCCTACAGAAGTTTTTCTGGTGTGATTTTGTTCCATTGTATCTGCTTAGGTAACTAACAAAGCCAGAGCTACTGGAGCAAGGATGTATTTATGTATCTTCATACAACAGGTTGCATTTTTAAATGCATGGTTGGGCTTTCTGGACCTCTGCACATGTATTAAACATACAGCACTCCGTAGCTACCACCTCTAATTAGCACAGGAACTGGCACCTTCTCTGCTGCTTTTACTTATTTGTTCATTTAAAAAGAGACTTTGAAATTCTGTAGGAAGATATGCTGAAGCACTATGGTATTAAACAAGCATAATGACCAGAACTTATTACACCTCAGACAAGTTTTTATAGATTCCTTCCTCAAAATATTAACAAGCATAGTCAGTAAACGCAGGACTTGCTTTTGAATATCACTATTCTTTTTATCTATTATGATAGAAAATTAAAGCTAAAAATACATGTACACCCCACCACCATCCCCCCCCGTTGCATACTTGCTCCACATTCAAATAGAAACCCCCGACAACCAACATAAACAACTGTGATGAATGCTTCAATCTCCAATGGGCAGTGGGATGAAGACCATAAAAAGAAATTAAGACTTACTATTTTTCCACCTCCCCTCAAAACACAAGAGTCTAAACCAACTCCTGTTGGGTCAGTTGTGACTTTGTAAACTCCGTATCTACGAAACCACACTCTTCCAGGAATAGCGTAAATCTTAAAGGATTACAAAATCATTTTGGGGTTTTGGTTGGGTTTTTTTTCTTTTAAGAACCCCAACACACATCCTTAGAAGGAGAAACAGTTCAGTCTGCTTTTAGCTTTCAGAACGAGCACAGATCTATTTATTCTGCTGGGTATACACTGAATGTTTGAACAAAAAAAAAAGTTAGTCATAGGTCAGACAATACAGCCTGCTATGAGTACACCCTTTGCTTGAAGGAAAACCGAAAGATCGATTTTCCATTTTGACCAGCTGAAACGACCGTTAAAGCACGGAAATTCTCCCAGCTTTTCTTAAAACAAACAAACAAAC
>NW_010272623.1:0-273 GCF_000690775.1 Eurypyga helias
CACAGCGCCCCCCCCCACTGCCCACCGACGAAGCCGCAGCTGGCCGTAACTAGACCTGAGGAACACAGACTTGAGCGAACCGTGTCCCGGGCTGTATCCAGAGCAGCGTGGGCAGCAGGGCGAGGGAGGGGATTCTGTCCCTCTGCTCTGCTCTCATGAGACCCCACCTGGAGTGCTGCGTCCAGCTGTGTGGCCCCCAACATGGACCAGTTGGAGCGAGTCCAGAGGAGGCCACAAAGATGCTCCGAGGGCTGGAGCCCGTCTGCTATGGGG
>NW_010272623.1:587-32863 GCF_000690775.1 Eurypyga helias
GTGTCCCTGCCCATGGCAGGGGGGTTGGAACTGGATGGTCTTTAAGGTCCCTTCCAACCCAAACCATTCTATGATTCTATGAAATACATAATCCTTCCTGTCCACAATATTGTAAGGAAGGGTTTGACATTTTGTTTTTCTACATGGAAGCCAAGGCCACTTTGAACTAGACTGCACCATGAACACCAAGCTTGCCAAAGACTGGTATGGTCCAGTTCCTGGCCAAGGCCAAGACATCTCTTCCACTTTTCTCCTGATTGTGTATTGCATAAAGTGTCTGTGGTAAAGTGTATTTATATACCCCCAAAGCCTTTCCCTAAATCATACAGAAGCCCACATAGTACGAAGTGTACCATTTTCCCATGCACTAGTTCACAGTTTTCTGCTAATAATGATGTACTAAATACCGACAGAATAGATTTATATCCAGGATGTAAAAGCAAACATGAGATATCCAAGGACTTCAGCCAACTGCTTATCTACTGCAATTGTACACAGTCACCTATAAACCTCTACGGATTAGTAAAACAGTAGCTATGTAAGCAAAGTTTAAGAGGCTTCCTACTGAACTGGACAACAGCTCTGAAATACTGAGATTTAACATATAAATATTTGAAAAGTGTATTTTCTACCATTTAGTAGGTTTAAAACGTTTCCTTCTCCACCATGGAATAGAGAAATGCATTCTATGGAATGACTTTGATGTTCACAGGTTACAGCAGACCTTTCCAGTGCTCCAGTACCACCACACTGCCCTCAGTGCAACTGCTCCAATTTCAGTGGTGTACTGAATCCACACGGGATGTGAAGAGTGGAAATTTCATGAGGCAACATCCAGCACTTCTAAAGGAATCTGCTATAAAGTTGCAGAGGCAGCACTGCTTTACCACATCTCCTGACTCCCAGAATAAAAAAGACAAACCACTGGGGAGGAAGAAAAACGCCCCAAACCCCCACAAAGCCCCCACTGACTCTGGTACAGAGTCAGACCAGGCAGGCACAGAAAAAAGCATTATTAGGAGACAGCCTGGAGTCAAACATTCTTAGCACAGCTACCAGAGAGTACCTAGAGTGGCTCAGCAAAGACATACAACTTTAAACTGCTCATGTTGTGGACAAAGACGGGTTTGAAGGCAGACGGAGTTTGGTCTTTTCAAATCGCATGTGGCAGACTTAACCAAATACTCTGAAATGCCTATTTTTTTATCCAAGTCTAATCTAAGACAGTTGGATTCAAGACTGTTGTCGATCTTTTAGTCATTTCACCAATAAAAAAATGCCACAGAATAAACTTGCCATCCCACTGTAATAGTTGACTTTCCAATCCAGTCTGAAATCACAGAACTTAAACTGGAGATTTCTCTGGAGTTGGAGAACTGTGTGTACTTGTTCCTTCTACTGGAATGCAATTCAGACAGCATGTTGGCACAAACTGGATGAGATTGCCATGAGATGGATGACATACTGCCACCAAACCATTCATGTTCATTCTGACATCTAAGCTTTCTGCTGTTTTGTAACTTTAAATGAGCAATTTCCATGCCTTTTTCTATTTATCAGAATTTATTACACAGGAATTGGTAAAACTGACAATTATTTATGTCTTGTCTACCAATATTGATCTCTACTAACTTGTTCCTTATCTTCTGAAGAGATAATTGAGTCGATGTTAAAAACCAGTAAATACTGTTCATGGTCGTTATCGATGTTAAAAATTTAGTTAATGTAAATGAAAATAGTCAAATTTCCATACAGTGACACACCAAAGTGGTGCGGATGTTTTATTCTAACAACTCGGGGACACTGACACAGCCCTAATCTAGATACTGTTGCAAAACTTTGTTCACTGAAAGTATTAATATTTCCATGCTTCATACAGGCAGGGATGGGTGGGAAAAGACAGCTGAAGTTACACTATGCTGATCTTACTTACGTCTGGAGGAACAGCATCAGCTTTTTTTTGTTTTAGAGAAAAAAAATGACGAGCTGACCAATTAAACTGAAGATGACATTGTACTGTCCAATACAAACAGCATGGAGCGTGTATATGCTATTATTACTCACCTGGTGCAATAATTTTAAATTAAACCTTTCTATCGTCCTGTAAGTCAGAGGAAGGTAATATTGCACACTTGCTAAATTGTTCTCGAAAGCCAAACCAGCATCTACATGAAACGGCCATTAACAGCCCCTAGCTTTGTCAAGAAACTGCAAGGAAGTATTCAGCACTGTTTCACCTCTCCAGTACTGCCACAGACACTTATTTTTCACTGAGCTGTAAATGTTATTTATTACTATTGCTCTGACCATGGATCAGCAGTTTTAACCCTTTAGGTTTAACCAGCATAAGATAATGCTGAGTGATCCGTAGAGCTGGAAATGACTGCTGAGAACCTCAAACAATAAATGGGTACAAGACAACTAGAACCAGCCCTGCTCTTGGGCTTTCTTGGATGTGTACCCACACGAGGGAAGTATCTGCCAACATTAATTAATGTGCATCAAAACTAGACCAGGAATCCCAATAAGCCTCCAGCAATTCAGGGTAGTTAGGATCCAAAAAATTACTTAAATTTCACTTTTGATAAGTGACATTGTCAGAAAGTTAACCATTTAAATAAAAATGTTAATAATCCATTATTAGCCTTTGTTTCAGAATGAAAAATAAACCACGTACTAAAAAGAAGAGGAAAAAATGGGTTTCAGCCTTTTTATCCTGGGAGTGTATTGCACGCTGCAGTTTATCACATCCTTCAGTTTCTCAGCCACAGTACGTAGGATGTGAGATCGTGGCGCCCAACAGCCACGAAGCTGGTGGAGAAAGGACGTAGAATAGAGCAGTCACGTTACTGAATGTGAAATGCCACAGCGCTACACGGCACACCACCAGTGTACAAAATTGTCTCACTACACATAAAATACAAGTATCTGACTTCGGCAGTTCTTATCCGCAGCATAACGTAACTCTCTGGTCATCCACATTCCAAATGAAGCAACTGCTTAAAAGAATTACTGGTAGAACCAGAGAGCAAGAGCTTCTTTTAAGGTGTTTCAGGACATCATCTTGTCTAGTCTCATCAAAATAAGGCTGAGAAAAAACACAGCTGCTGTTTATAGTATCTGTGATAGCATTAAACTGATATAAACAAGCTAAACAAAAGGATGTTGATAAAGATAAAAAGTGAAATTTAACTCATAAATGATGTCAAGACCTATTTTTTTAAAACATCAGAGGATACTGCAAAACAGGGTCTTCCAAGAAGATTGTCTCTGTTTTAAGACGGGAGTTCCAATAGGACTGCCTATGACAGGAGGGGCCAAACTCCACTACCAAAACTCCTGATCTGAGTTTGTCCATACCGCATTACATATTCATATTTTGGCTTTGACACATGGAAAACATCAACCAGTAAAACCATCCTCTGAAAGTCCATGCAGCAGCAATAAACTCACTTTGCACAGTGACTTCAATTTTGCAACTGTGTCTTGGTAGGGAACACAAGGGGATCCCAGGGATTTTTATCCTGCTTCCTACAACTTTTAAAATCAGTTTGTTGGCATATGAGGAAAATAAAAAGAACATGGTTTTCTTACATTGCTCTCAGAAGAGGTTCTAGGCTCTTACTATGTTCGGTCACAGCTTTTTGGGCAAGGGCTGCTTCTCATTTAATCTAGTTTATCAACCTTTCTTTGGATCTAAAATACAAGCAGTTGAGACACTTTTTTTGAGCATGCCATAAAGTACTTATTCAGGGAAATGCTATATAGTATTTCAGGAGATGGCTGGGTGGGGATTTTCTTACTTTATTTATGTATGGCAGCAGGAGTGTGTAGATGATTTGCCCTTGATAGAGCAATCATGCATGACTAACAGGATTTTTATATAGCTCCTCCCTTGGGTAAGCCAGTAATTCCAGTGGAACAAAACAAGCACAGGGCAGTTATACCTTCTAGACCCAGAGAGAGCAACAGTAGACCTCTACTTTTACTTTTTAAATAATAGAACAATTAATTAAAGGAGCATGAAGGAAACAAATCGTGCCATCCAATAGTCCACTGCTGAGCAATTTGAAAAATTAAGAGCTGAGATTCTGTACTTCATGAGATTCCTACTGCTATTTGCAGTTTTCGTGCCAAACAGTAAGAGAATACATGAGCATCCTGGTTCTACAGGATTTGTCCAGTAAGCAATATAACAAGAACTATTGCCATGGGCAAAGGAGGACCACCATTTACCGACTGGAATATTGCCTCAATAATATTTAGAGTAGCATATCCAAGTCTCCTATTTTTTAGGTCTACCACAGGAATTCAATGCACAGAATTTCACCCTGAATCATAGCAAATTTCACTGGTGGCATAAAACCTATTCTTCCCCCAAAGTATGTTACCAGTGAATCAGACTAACACATAAGATGCAAATGCTAGAAAGGAATAGAATACTTTCAGTTATTTTACTGACTTTAATTCATGAGCTCCAGACCTTCTTAGAAGCTTCATCAACTACATAAACTAATGTAAGGGGCCAGGAGAACCTGTCACTAGGAGAGCTGCCATAACCACTGTGACTTGGAGCTCTTAAGTGGATCCCTACAGGACTGATACTGTTGAAGTCAGGGGATGGAACTCTAGATCTGGCAGGGAGTGTTTTTCAAATGCAAGCCTGGCCAGATTTTCACAAACATACTTCTGTTCTTCTCCACAATCATCCAAGTTTAGTCTTTCCCTTCCATTGTGCATTCCACTCTTCCTGCCATCTGACACTACAGACACAATTCAGTCACACAGGTCATTCTCTCAAACACCTATCTATGGGTACTTGCTACTGGATAATCCTGTCAGCCAGACACATAGGTCTCATCAAGTATGCAAGTGCCTAAAGCAGTGAAATAACTGTCTGTCAACAGGATGAGAGACATTATGATTAACCAGCCTAGCACTTTTTAAAATCAGCCAGTTGCCCAAGAACAAAGCCCTTACAAAGGCCACAGACTTACCTCCTTTAGCTCAGTAGCACCCTGGATACACAGTTCCTAGAAGCACATTTTAAGACTGCATCAGCATATTAGTGAGAACAAATCATTGGGGAGTGGCAAAAGCATCTTAGGGGCTTAAAGATTCTGGGGAGTTGTCTAAGACTAGAATGTTTTGAAAGACTCAAAGGTTATAGGCTAAGAATTTAAAAAAAAAAAAGCACATGTGTTGAAGATCATACAGCCATAAGTAAAGGTCAAGGAAAATAAGGTCTGGAAACCACTATTGTTTTCATGACCCAACAGAAACTAAATGCCAGCCAGTTGCACCCAGTATGTTAAAAAAGAGTTAACATAAAGGATGACTCATTAGTATGTGAAACTTACTTTATGCAAGCTTAGGGCTAGTGGCACTTACCAAGTGGAGCCGATTCTTGGCCAAATACTTTCCATGCTGCTGATTTATTTTGGAATGGGCCCTCCAAAAAAAAAAAAAAAATATCCACAACTAATAGCAGATTATCCGGTCAAGACAATTGTCTCCTCCACTCTCTAAGCAAAACTATGCAAGGTCGAGAATTTCATGGCACACTGGTAGGTACATGTGTACAGCTCTTTAAAACCAAGCCAGCTACAGACCTTCACTCATACTTTGGCTCTGCAGCACTGAAGGTACAACCAGTCTGAGAGCTTGATTCACTTACCGCACTATGCATCGATGGGTGCTCCCTATGCCTGGACTTTTGAGAATCAGATATGGAGACCGTTTTGAGCATTTACTAAAAATACTACACCACATCTGAGAATCAGAACACTGATAATCTCATTTGACTGATCATAATACATATTGCTCATCTTCAGCACTGTTTGAGGTCTGGACTGAAGGTCACATTGAAAATAGGGGTGAATACTAAAGTGAACAGGTCAGACTCAAAACCAACCCAAACCCACAGCAACTCTCCAATGCACCAGAAATAGGCTTCCACAGGTTTTCAGCAAAGGAACCCATTGTAATGCAGCTTGCCCTACTCTTCCAACAGCTTGAGGTTATCCTAAAGCTTGATGTTGGGAGATTAAAAAAAAATGTTCTTTGGAAGTACAGGATTTCATACACTTGTTGAATGAACTCCTCCAAAGTAACCAGGTGTCATTTACTTTCTATGGAACCTAAGCAACCTTCAGGAGACCAAAATAACCTTCTCATCGCAACCTCATGAAAGTCCATTTTATTTCCATGTATTTCAGTAGTTTGAGATATAGTAGGTGACTGAGTACTTGCCTCCTTCTCCCAAGTAGCCTTTATTAAATAATCAAGTGTTATTTAAAACATAGCTCTTAAGCATATTTTGATTAGAAAAATATTAATGCTGCCTCTCATATTTTGAAGTAATTCCACATGCTGTTTTCTGAAACATATACTGGTACCTGTCCATAAGAAAAGAAAAACAAGCATTTCATACCAGTCCTATACTTCTGTATTTTGAGCATGAAAACAGTTGAAAAAGTTTAGTTTTCTATACATATATATACCTCTAAATACACAAGATACTGCAATTCCTCAACTTAACACTACTCCTCTTACCTGAAGATGGTTACAAAAAGTAGTCCTAGTTGCTGTAACTTTTTTTGGTTTTTTTACAAGTTGGACTATAGTTACAAGATCCTGGATTACAAAATGCTCGATTCCATTAGCTTTTAAACTGACAAACAGGTATTTTAGGATGATACGCTTTTAAAGTCATGTAGCTTATAGCATCTGCCGTCATAACAAAAAGATAAAGTTAAAACCCAACTTTACATTTTTACTTAAAAGCCACATAAATGCAATACAGAAAATACTGAAATGGGATTTTTTTGACCAAACAATATATAGTGTTAACAATACGCATAAGCACTAAGCAGCAATTTTTTCCCCTTTGTGATACTGCTCCAGCAATTGCTTAGTTCCTTGTGGATTTAGGACTACAACTAACTGACACTGTATGAAGAGATCTGCAGTTGAAAAACTGACTCGAACAGTATCTCCCAGAAGTTCTATTCCTTTGAGTAAAAGAAATGGGATTCTTCTTGTGCTTATTAAAAAGTTATTGTAAATTAAATCCCAACTTCCATATGCTTTACTTTCCCACAGGAAATCACATACATGAAGATAACACTGCTATTTCTTAAGCTACCCAACAGAGCAGGTAACTACTAAATTTCCACAGGCAAAAGGCTGACAGCAAATCTTACACATTTTCTTATGAAGAAAAAAACCTTTGAAAATATTGTTAAAGCACTATATTATGGTTTTACACTCAAGTAATAAAGCACGCCTGCAAGGCATTTCTTTCACCAAAATCATGCCGCAATCAAGGGAACCAGCCCTAATACTGTATTATAAAACTAGACTATTACAGAGGGCTCTCCATTTTCCTGTGCACCTTTAACTAAAGACAAGTAACTCTCATTTGTATTCAAAAAAGATTCAATTCAAGCCTATGAAATGCTTATGGACAACCCCTATCCCACTTTGTGTCTTAAGCAAATTTTCCTTTAGCTAGGACCTGGCCTTTTCCTTCCTCTTTGTGGGAGTAAAGTTCAGCCTTTGAAAATAATGAATACTTGAGATCAGCATGATCTTTCAATACCTGTACTAGTCAAATGCTTTTACAGTGTTCTTTGTGCATCTTTCCACTCAAGCACAGACCTACTCCCTAGGGATTCACGCTGTCACCTCAGTACCACCCATCTCTGGGCTAAGCCTCATGTGCAGAGCATGGCTTATAGCACTGTCTATTGACAAGTGTGAAATCCAAGTTTGCAGAATCCCTTAGGTTGGAAGGCAACCCGGGATCGTGTAGTCCAACACCCCTGCTCAAGCACGGTCAGCTAAAATAGGCTGCCCAGGATCATGTCCAGTCAAGTTTTCAGTATCTCCAGGGATGGTACAGTCCTCAACCTCTCCAGGCAACCTGCTTCAATGTTTGACCATCATCACACTAAAAAGGTGTCTTCTGGTGTTCAGATAGAATCCCCTGTGTTTTAGCTTGTGTCCACTGCTTTTTAGCCCTGTAAATAAGAGCTACGGAGAAGAGCCAAGCTCCCTCCCCTCTTTATTCTCTTCCATCAGGTATTCATACACAGTGCTAAGATCCACCCAAAGCCTTTCCTTGCCTGGGCTGAGGAGCTCCAGCTTCCTCAGCTTCTCATACATGGTGCTGTGCTAGACCCACTCCAGTGAGTTTTATCTTACTTGTACTGGGGAGCCCAGAAGTGGACACAGTACTCCAGATGCATCCTCATCAGTGCTGAGAGTAGAGAGGAAGGATCATCTCCCTCAGCCTGCGAGCAAAGCTTTGGCCTTTGTTGCCACAAGGCAACAAAGTTGTCACTGCTGGCTCATTGTCAGTTTGTCATCCACCAGGAACCCAAGGTCTTTCTCAGCAAAGCTCCTTTCCAGGCCTTCAGCTCCCAGGGTGTACTAGTGCCTTGGGTTGTTCCTCAGGGAGTAAGACTCTGCAACTCCCCTTGTTGAGACTCCTCTTTCCAGTTCTCCAGCCCACTGAGGTCCCTTTGAAAGGTGGTACCATCACCTGGTGTTACCAGCCACTCTTCCCTGTTTTATATGACTTGCAAACTTGCTGAGGATGCACTCCAACCCATAATCCAGGTCATTAATAAAGATGTTGACTAGTATTGGCCCCTGTATTAAGCCCTACGGTACACCACTACTGACTTGCCTCCAACCGGACTTTATATCACCGATCGTAAACCCCCAGTGCTGACTCACTTGGCCAGTTTTTAACCCACTTCACTTTTCACTTATCAAACCTGTACTTTGTCAGTCTGTCTATTAAAGCCAAGGTAAGCGAGACTACCTGTTCTCCCGTCACTCACAAAGCTAGTCACCTCCCTGTAAAAGGCAATGAGGTTGGTCCAGCATGATTTCTCCTTTGTAAACCTATGCTGACTGATCCTGATCACCTTCTTGTCCTTCATGTGTACGGTAAGGCTTTGCAGGAGGATTTTCTCCATCGCCTCCCCAAGAATGGAGGTGAGGCTGGCTGTCTTGTAGCTACCCAAATCTTCCTTCTTGTTTTTCTTAAAGATAGGAGTGATTCTTGCTCTCTTCCAGTCTACCAGAACATCTCCCACTCTCCACAACCATTCAAAGATAATGAAGAGCGGCCTTGCAATGGCATTAGCCAGCACGTTCAGCAATAGACGTGCAACCTGTCAGGCTCACAGACTTACAGTTTAAGTGCACCCTCATCTGGTCCTCCACCACTGAGGTTCTAGACTTCCCCTGCGGTCTCAGGGGCCTGGAACTCCTGAAGGCTTGTTTTACTGGTAGACACTGATGCAAAGGCAGCAATGAGTACTTCAGAGCCTTCTCCATGTCATTTGTCACCAGTTTCCCTGCACATTTGACAGCAGGCCCACCACTTCCTGTTTATGTACTTGTAGAATCGAAACGGTAAGAACTTTCTTACTGTTCAGTCTAAAGGCTGAGGAACTATCCAACTGCAAACGGGATAGTTCTCCTGCTCCTCAAGCAGAGTGCCCTTTGACAGACTCATAATGCAGTCCTCACATTCTGGGGCAATAAAGAAAATGCTTTCACTCCACTGAGAAGCAGTTCAGGAGCCCAAGCTGATTTTCCCAGACTATGCTTTGTGCAGTGGAAAGTAACATACCAAAATGGTATCTCTCATGTTTTGCTCTTTGACATATTTATACATTTGTGTATTACTACCATCTTCAACTTCTGTATAAATGGGTAATGCTATAGATATGGTAGGGATATAAGAAATAAAGTATGTGGAGGCTGAAGTAATGTATCAGAAATATGCACTGACTTTGTAAAAACCGACTACATTTTACATTAGGCAAAATAATGAATAAACTTTTCTGATTAGAAAGATGTAAAATAAAATGAGTGGTTTTCCCTATAAATTTTACTGCAGAAGTCACCTGTATGACTTGTACTAAACTCTTTCCTCCTCATGCAGCATTACAGTATTTCCCACCCACCCATCCCACAAAACAAAAAAACAAATATTCCACTAGTTGTTACAGATTGCACTTTTAAAGCACAGACTTGCCAGTCTTCTGCATTTCCAGTGTCCTATTTAAACAGTTGACATACACAGTCTTCGTTTTATGAAACTGGAAGATTTCGCCTAAGTACTTCTTTTGATGCTGGAGAAATGTTATCTGGGAAAATTACTTCAAACTCTATAATTAAGTCTCCACGTTGGTCAGGATTTTTGGGAAACGGCAAGCCATATCCTATAATTCTTCTTCTCATCCCAGGCTTTACCACTTCATTGACTGTCATGGGTATGGTTCTTCCTTCTATCGTTGGCACATTGATAGAGCTGCCACACAAAGCCTAAAGAAAAATTGTATCATGAGAAAAAGAAATCCGTCAGAACTTTATTTGTACCTAAAACTGAATTTGGATTATTGAGAAAAAAATGGCATCCTGAACAGTATTTCCACTGTGCACTACTGAGATGCCAAAATTCACACAGTGTTCCTCTCTTAAAAAGGAAAGGCTTCAACTTGAATTTTCCCACCTTGTACAATGCCCACTAGAGGGTAACTGAGCTTATATACCCTTCAAAAACTTTATCAAATAACAAGGTAGTTGAGCACAGAGTGAACTCTCCACTCTTACATCTCTAGAGATGTTTAGCTTCTCAGTTTCCATTGGAAAGAGACCCGTTCCATTTTTTTGTTTGTTTACATTGCACAGGGGTTTAGTCCAACACACCATCAACTTACAGTGTATCAAATCACTGAACAACATTTAAGTGTCCATAAGCAGAGGCCTATCAGATTTCACAGCCACCTTTGTTAAGCATTTGGAATTCTCAAAGAAAAGCAAACAACTATTTTGGTACACCAAAATTAAAACATCACAATGCTTTATCCAATGGTTTCTTTTCATTACTAGGATCCCTGATAGTGACATTTTGATTTCTCCAGCTTCACCTGATTCAGCACACATACCCTATATTGATCATGTCCAATTTAAATAACAATGCAATGAACTTAAATGAGCTTTCATCTATGAAGGAATTCTGTTACCTACATCAACATTAAATATTCTTTTTTTCCTCCCTCATCCTATTTTAGGTGCTTTGCCTCATTTCAGATACATTTTTAGTTAACAATCCTTTAAGGAAGGAGCTCATAGTGTACACAAAGAGCTTCTAATGCAGGCAAGAGTTTATTTCTCTACCTAATGCTAATTAAGAAGATAAAACAACACACACACTCAACTACATTATCTTTTAAATTATGACCATGCCAAGACTTCAGGCCCTTAAGAACTGTGCTCTGTTTTCGGATTCTTCCGTTTGAAAGGCAATATGTTTTGACTTGGAATGGAATTTTAAAAAGCTATACCATTTTTGTTGTTATATATAGCTCCCATAACACCTGTTCACAATAATTTATCCTCATGAAATCTATCTCTATGTACTTTGAAATCCCACAGATAACATATGACATAAAAAGGCAGACAGAATTTGTTGCCAGTTTAAAATATTTAAGACACCTCTACTTTGTCCTACAGAAGTAGCAATCATATCGCAGCAGTACAGTGCATACTATATTGGATGTATTTGTTTATTGTATTCATGTTTGCTACTTCAACCTAATATGTATTTAGCTAGAAAAGTAACATATGAAAATTTAAGACATATCAACCTTTACTCTTACACTTCCACCTTCACTCACTTCCACCTGTATAGTGAACAGCTTGAAATATTACTTCACTTATATCAAAACAGCTAATGCTTCCACTATAGTCCACACTTTGACTTTACAAGAGTGAAACTCTATTTAAAAAAAAACCAAACCAAAACACTTTACTGCTGCCAGTTTGTGCAGAGTAGCCACTGTATCATACTGTAACAGGTTTAAACATTTAGAGTTCTACCAAAGGAGAAACTTACCTCCCTCAAGCTGATCTTAACAGGATAGATAATATTTGATCCATCTCTCTTGAAGTGAGAGTGAGGTTTATCTTTAATGATAAAAACAATATCAGCTGGAATTGTGTTGGGTGTTTCATCACCTTCTTTTGGAAAAGTGATCTTGGTGCCTTCTTTCCATCCTCTTTTTATCTCAATAGTAAGAATTTTGTCCTCTGTTCGGACACTTCTACCATCTGGGTTAAGCCTTTTACGTGAAATCCTCATCCTTTTTGTGCAGCCATGATAGATCTCTTCCAATGACACTTTAAGTTCATGGATTACAGGGGGATCTTGTTTACGACGTAACTGGCTACCAACTGTATTCCTTTCCCTTGGAAACCCATTCATACTAAAACTAGTGAAGGATCCAAATGGATCACCATCCACCTCCATGTCTTCAGTGTCTCTGCCTCCAGGCATCCTCCTTCCAAAGAAGATCTCAAAGGGATTTGTGCCACCAAAGAAAGCTGCAAATGTAGCATGTGGGTCACCATGGAAGGAGTACCGGAATGTACCACCCTGTCCATCAGGTCCTCCAGCTCCTCCTTTCAGACCTAAGTAAGACAAATAATCAAAGTTAAAAACAAATGGAATATTAGTGTAAGCTTTCCAATTGTAGAGTGTAATGTTATTGGAACTGATGAGTTGACAAAGTCTTTGGAGTAGAGTGAAAGGACTCACCAGCAGACTATGCAGTACCAACTACTAATTCAATAGTTTGAACAGCAACAAAGTTTCTGAAGCTCTAGAAGGACTTCTGCTTCAGAAGAACCAGTATTCTGACACTGCCAATTTTATTTCATATGATTCAAGCCAGTTATTCAAAGAATTAACATCTGAAACCAGAAGACAGGTCTGCTTGACTTGATCTTTTCTTGTTCTGCAAAACCTGTTGGTAATTGCATCCCTCTTCAAGATCTCTTCTGGGGAAAATTATGTGGTATCATATGCAACATTTGCCATAGTCTCCATAGCTCAGCTTCAACCCAGTGTCAATTACCCTTACCTCTGCTTTCCTCCAATTCAGTCTGAGTAAAAGGTAATATCCCAATAGCCAAGCAGCCATATGCTTCCTTAATATTCAATTAAGGAATTAACATACAATCCCAAACTCATCCCAACTTGTGTTCCTATGACATAAAACAGCCAAGAAACCTGGGACCTCTTTTCAAGCCATCCGCTACAAATAAAAATAGCTTGGAAGTTCCTAAGACCTATTTGGGTACGAAAACCTTGTATATACAGTCACCATCTCTGTGCAAAAAAAATCAGAACATTCTTTTTGTTCTATCTTCCACAAGGATGGATCTACAACTCATTTCCTGGTAAGATTTCCCTTACAATTCTCACTGAACAGTTCCTTGTACTTACTGCTCTATCATTCCAAAGCCACCTAAAAATCACTTTTCTTAAATGCCTCTTTTCCAATAGGTGATCATTAAGTACTTCCTCGTAATAGTGACCTCCTGCACTGACCATTTCAGCATGCCTTCTCAAACCTTTAAGATGAAAGGCTAAACATCTCCTTAAGAGACTAATTTCTAAACTTGCATGATTTTTTTTTTTTTCCCCCCCAATCTTGCAGCAGGTCAGCACTACAGCTGCTATCATATTTCCTTAGCCATAAAAATGCAAAGGCTTACATTAATGAAGCACATATTGCCTAAACTTGAAAGGTGTTGGGGTGGGGTTTTTTTTCCCCCTCAGTGATTTAGACCTTCTATGCATAAGATGGTTATCAGCATTAACCAGCAAGGCATTAGAATGAGGATCCTTTCCCCATCTCAGTACCAGAGCGTAACAGAAGTACTTAGCAACATGTAGTACCTCCTTCTGTCACAGTACCATTAATGTCAAAACAGGAAGAGCAGTAGACTGAATTTGTGTAGTAGAAGGTCACTTCCTGGAATAGCTAGCCAAAAGTTGCTACTGTAGGTACATCAAGTTCCTGGCTGTAAAAACACTGAGGTTTCCTCCTTCCTTCCACCCCACCCCCTGCCTTTCCCTCACTAGTTATACTTTCAGATGCAACTGAAGAGCTTAGAGAGCAACTGAGTCATAAGCAGGTATTTCCATATTCACCATTCTAAAAATTCATACTTTGGTTTAATATTATGCCCCAAATAAATAGAAATCTGTGTCTTCATAGAATGGTTTGGGTTGGAAGGGACCTTAAAGACCATCCAGTTCCAACCCCCCTGCCATGGGCAGGGACACCTTCCACTAGAGCAGGTTGCTCCAAGCCTCATCCAGCCTGGCCTTGAACACTTCCAGGGATGGGGCATCCACAGCTTCTCTGGGCAACCTGTCTCAGTGCTTCACCACCCTCTCTGTGAACCCGTCTTCATATTTGGATGCTAAAGGCTGCATTGCTTTACATGCTTTACTTCAAGCTCTTTGGTGAAAATGATGAAAATGGTATTTTGGGAAAGGAGTAGAAAGAGCTGCTGCACAGGAATCTAAAGCGCAGATGAAACCACAGAGTAAATAGGTTTATAATGGTACACAGAAAGAAGGCAGAGGGTGAGATGGAAGAAGTGCAAGCAGGCAAAAAGACCCAAGGGGAAGCAAAGGTCTCTGGTATCTACATAAACACTTTTTCCCTAGAATGTTTCATAACAGCATTAAGGATTTGAACACATGCAGTGGAACAAAAGACCAAAAAAACTTTATCCTCTGTAGAAGCTGAAGGTCTTCTACACGAATTTATGCAAGTTAACAATTGGAGGAAATGCTACACATAACAGAGGACAAAATTTTATTGTGCATTCCTAAGAACCCAAAATTTTCCCCTAGGTACTACTATTAAAGTGTCCTCCTTCATGTTAGTAAAAAACATGGCCCTGAGTGAACAGACCTACTTGTCACAACGGAAATAATTTCATGTGGAATTTCTGATACCACACATTAAAGGGGAGGGATGCTAATGACTTCCTCTATTGCTCAATCTTAAGGCTAAGTCACATTGGTCAAAAATTTTAAAAAAATGTAATCTTCTCCAGATAACCATTTTAGGTTAAATATGACATTTCTGAGGCCTCATTCTCTTGGCATGTTATCACTGTTTACAATTAAAGCTAAAAAATTGTTCTGGTATTTCATGACATCAGTCAAATTCTTTCCTCTCCAGGCAAGAAGCCAAGGACAACTACAGACTGGACACCTGGGCTTCTGCTCGTAAGGGCTGTTCTGCCTAGATCAAGCAGACTGCCCTTTACTAAAAATTTAAAAAAGAATACATCTCTTCAACTACACCTCAGAAAGTGCAAGGGAAGACAGCAATATGAAATCACAGAAAGCTATTTATGATCAAACTTTTTCAATTGAGTAAGTTTTTGCCTGTCAAGGATTTGGGATTTTTAAAACCATATAAACATAAAATCACATTAAAATAAGAAATTAAAACTACTTCAGCATTAAAACTCTACAATACATTTTACATTACAAAAGCTAGTGAGTCAAACTTCCAAGCAGTACAAATACATTGCCTAAAAATGAACATATACCATGTTTCCATGCATTGTCTATGTTTATTTTGCTCCACTCAACATAATGAAAGTGACTGATAAGAATGTAACAGAGACATACATACCTTCCTCCCCAAACTGATCATAAATGTCCCTCTTTTTGGGATCACTCAGCACTTCATAAGCTTCTGCAATCTCTTTGAATTTTTCTTCTGCATGGGGAGATTTGTTCTTATCTGGATGCCATTTAAGCGCTTGTTTCCTGTAAGCCTTTTTGATATCTTCATCAGAAGCCCCTTTTTCAATTCCCAGGATAGAATAATAATCTTTCCCCATCCTGAATGTCAGAGGAATTCAGATTTTCCTCGCTTTAAAGAAAACTGTGTCCAGTGTCTCAGGAATGCAGAGATGCTAGAGAAGAAAAAATAAAAATAAACTTGGAATTGAAACAAACAGAACTGTTACAAATCAACAAACTCTCTGATATATTAAAGAAACCCTAGACAGTTTCTCCGTGTTTCCTTCCTCCCTCCGTTGCTCATTTATAAATAATTATACACACTGGACAAGACACAGCCCTCTCTTTAGAGTCCTCCCACCTACAGTACGTCTCTCCGCTCTTTCTAGAACGACAAAAAACACAGGACGTCACTTCCCCGACTGCCCCAGCTGAACAGTCTGCACAGCTTTCACTCTGTCTCGTCAGCACGCATGCGCGCACACACGCACGCACAGAGAAAATGCTGAACTCCGATTTCCTCCCCTCTCAAGCAACTAGAATGTTTAAAGGTTTAATAGTGTGATTGTGCCTTTCACCACCAGGGCTGAACCCAGTCAGCTCTAAAAACCTAACTGCCTTAACAGAAATGCAGTAGCCCATATAAAGTAATTATAGCATTTTACTTCAGTTTCTATGGAGACACTTGTGCATGTAACTGTTTTCCAAATATATCAACATGCATTTGTACCCTTTCCAGCAAAGGCCATGAAGTATTTGATACCCAAGTTAACCACAAAGCTTCCGAAAGCATAACTTTATTTAAAAATAAAATTAAGCCACCCTCAATCAGACTTAAATGCAGCCACATACTATTAAGCAGTAACAAATCAAATCAGAGCAAAAAATACCACTCAGCTTACCACAACTCAAGCCACTCAATTAAAGCAGGCCAAACCAGGGCTCCTTCCCAGCTTCTACACAAGAGGCAGTATCAAGTATGGCAATTACCAAGCAAACAGCTTTCATCTGATGAGATTTTAATAAGAGAAAAATACCTGGTCCCTACACATTTGTTTTTACAATATATAGTGCAAATTTTACTACTGAAGTATTTCTCAGGCTGCAAGACTTCTTTTGGCACTTTAATAGCTAATAGGTCAAGAAATTATCCTTACCTATCAGCATCATGATAAACTTCAAGAGTGATTAGCATAGCTTGAAAGATACTCCTCCCTGGAATGAAACATTAAAATATGCCAGTTTTGGTCATATCTAGAAGTTACCTGTACACAGGTATCTCTAGGCTCAATTATGAAGTTACCTGTATGAAGAAAGTCAGACTGAATTGGCTTCCTTCTAATGATAAAAAAGTTCAAGCAAAGCAGCATAGAGCAGCCAAGGGAGGATCAAACTCAGGTGCAGAACACCAACCTTGTCATTCAGGGAGCAATATATTTGAAGTTGTTTACTAGAACCTGCTCTAACTTATAAAGGGGCTGATCAGAAGAGACGGAAATTTTCTCCTTAACCAGAGAGCACTAGAAAAAGATCTGGGACATTTTTAAAAAAAAAAAAAAAAGGCCACCACACACCACATCATTCCCCCTATTCCTCACATAATATTTTTTCCAATTTCTATTTTCCAATTTCTGTACTGGAATTGATCAGATTTCCTCAATGTATCTAGAACTTGTTTTTTCTTTTTTAAATTCTCCTTGGAATAGGGATGGGGTAGATGAAGAAAGAGCAGTATAAAGATGAGACTTCACCACAATCTTTGAGGAAGCAAGAACTTATGCATATCTGTAGTTATGACTTCAAATGTAACAGTGGCCAAGGGGTATTGAGAGAAGAAATCAGCTCCCCTCGCCACAAAGTCTTTCAGGACTTAGCTGCAGTTTTGGAACACTGGGAGCCACAGGGTTACACAATCAAATACCTTTACATCTGAAGGAGGAAGTTGTTTATGAGCTCCACATGGAATAAAGACAGTCTTTTATTAATCATCCTGTTCATCTTTCTATTAAAAGTGCTGGTTTTCTTAATTTCCTATTAGTATTTCAGGTAAATTCTTGTAGACTCATGACCTAAATTCACCATTTTCTCCACAAAAGAATTCTGAATGCAGTAGGTATAACAGCCTACTGTTACTAAATTAAAGCATGACTTCAGCTGATTTCATGCGAAGTATAATACCGCTCCCTAAAAAGCTGCTTTACTTACACGTTTTAGAGGGCAGTTTTAAATTTACCACACTCAAGAAATGGTTGCAAATACAACCAATCACCACCCAAACCCAGCAGTTACGGTAACTCTGAAGCACAATAGCAAACAAAAATCATCACTGTTGACAGAATAAGATTTAGAGCACCCTTATATTCTCTTGCAAAACTAGGAGTACAAGCAGCCATGCTCTACTGTGCTCCCATGGTATGGTTTGAGCAGCCTCTGGTGGGGTCAAAACTTTCACCACTTGAACTATTCCACCAGTGAGTGCCTGAGAAGGACCCCCATAATATTTGTTTCCCTGCTGTCATATAATAAATTGTCAAAACAGCAATAGCTCAAACTAGTTTCAGCACTGAATTTTTCATTACGTTTTTCAAAACCTCTGGTCAATCCAAATGACAAGGGCATGCTTTGGTTTTTAAACTAGCATATAAAATATTCACCTTGAAGATTATTCTATTACATCTTCTTTTGAGCTGTATTACCTATTTTATACCTATATTACCTATTCTTCTTTGAGAATTTTATCCTACCTTTTCTATACACTTAACCTCTTCTTTTAAATATCAAAAGAATACTCAAAGAGCTGCAATTAGCAATGCTTAGCACTTCACTGTCCCCCCCTTCCTTCCTTCCGCCCCCCACCCCCCATTTCGTAAAACACAGTAATTAGTTTCCTAAATTTCCTTACAAGACCCAATAGTCAAGATTTCTTCTTAAGTCAAAAGTTTCATCCCTTCAAATGTCAAAATTTACAAAACAAGTTCTGGTAACAACAAAAAAGTCACACTGGGACTTCCACTGACAGTCACTGTAAGTGTTCAGGCATCCCTTCTCTCCCTACAGAGGGGAACATGCTACACCCTAATTAGGTAAGCTATTCCCTAAAAATGATGTTACTTAAGAGTCTGAGCAAGATGTACAGCAATGTCTACAGTACTTCTACTTCCCACTGCAAGAGATCTCCATGTCACAATTCAGAGTCTGGAATCTCCTATCTTTTAAGAGTTTATGGGATAATTGAAGCACCTCCTTTCAGAATGCATGTTCCTCCTTTTCCATGTTAAGACCTTTTTATCATACAATCAGAGCTATTTTGAAAATACAAGTAGATTGCTGTTCTTCTCAGGTGCTTATTAACTTCTTCAAACAGTTTTTAATAGATTGAGAGACAGGACTCTTACAATTAGCAAATACCTTTTTTTTTAATTAAAATACTAGTGTGCACACAATGAGTATCTAGTGATTGTGGTAATGATCATCTGGGTACATCTGATCATACCAGCACTTCTTCAGTGAAATCCACTTGGTAAGTGTGATAAGTTTCTACATCTTCCTGTCTTTTAGTATTAGAGCAGTTTTAAGGACAGATAATAAATCACAGCTGCTAGATTTTTAGAACACTGAATATCTGATCTTTGCAATTCTTTATTGTTAATTTTTTTTATTTTATCCCACATTCTTCTTCAGAGTTATTAACAGAGGAAAAGAAAGTAAAATCCTTCATGTACTCTCCACAACAAGGACTCCTGCCATTGCATTCCCTTCAAATAAGCACAGATAATGAGAAAACAGAACAGCTTAAAAACCAAAACACACAAACCCAATACGTATTTAGTTTTATTGCTATAGTATTATCTGTCTCGTTATCATATACACCTAGAAGTATTTTTAAAAAATCCTCTAAGCTGTGAATATGGTAGAGAGGCCTTACAGAGATCTGGAGAGGCTAGAGAGCTGCGCAATCACTTAGCAAGAGCTGGATTCTCCACTTGGTACGGGGTAATTCTGGTTATACATACAAACTGGGGGATGAGAGGCTGGAGAGCAGCCCTGTAGAAAGAGATCTGGGGGTTTGGGTTGAAAGTTGAACGAGCCCCGATAGCTGACAGGGCCAACTGTGTCCTGGGGAGCAAGCACAGCACAGCCAGCTGGCAGAGGGAGGCAACTGTCCCACTCTATGCTGCACTAGCCTCATCTCCAGTACTGTTTGCACTTCTGGGTGCCTCACTACAAGGACATCAACCTATTAGAGTGTGCTTGCCCTCAGCAAAGAGGCAGCAGCGAGGGCAAGACTTACGAGGTGCGGCAGAGGTCACTTGGTTTGTTCAGATTAGGAGAGAATGCTGAGGGGTCACCTCATTCCAGTCTACAACTTCCTCAAGGTGGGCTGCAGAGGGGGAGGTGATCTCCTCTCTCTAGTGACCAGCAATAGGGTGAAATGAAGCTGCATCACGGAAAGTTCAAATTAGACATGGGAAAAAGGTTCTTCAGTTAGAGGGTGATCGGTCACTGGAACAGGGTCCCCAGGGAAGTGGTCACGGCTCCAAGCCAGAGTTCAAGGAGCACCTGGATGATGCATTTATAATATGGTTTAGTTTTAGGTAGTGCTGCAAGGAGCAGGGAGTTGGACTCGATGATCCTTACTGGCCCCTTCCAACTCAAGAGATATTCTGTGATTTCATGATTCTACATTTTAAGATTTTTATTTTTTGTTTAAATGCCTAAGTCAAATGTCATCTACAAAATCAGATAGGATCATCACCTAGTGTGGGACAGATGAACTCATTGATGGAATTATTTTGTTCCTTACAAGTTTCTGCACTTCTACCCTGAGGTCTACCTCTTTCGTAGGATAATGCAGAAACACCACAGGGCATTTTGTCAGCAAGCCCATTTCCCAGAGTCCTTGCATTTCAGTCAGTCCTTACTTCAGAGATGACACCTTGTGTCCAAGCACCATGAGGCACCTGTATGGCCACCTGCTCATGGACAGTTCCAACTGCAGTACACTGGGATGTGTGCTCGCCCTCTATTTGGACATTTACTAGCTTTTACTTAAAGAAAGGGTGGTTGCTGTGATTTGATTTATTTAGGGAACATTAACTAAGAGCAACCTGATAGACTGCGTGTAGCCAAGGCTAGCCTCAGCTGTGACAAGCCAGCAGTAGTGCATCCTGCAACGTACTCAAGCCTTCCAGAACCAAACCACTAAATTACGGATCTATAAAAATTAGTAAGACCGTAGCCTAAGACTTTGATTAAGAGTAGTCCTGAATGAGTGCAAAGCAAATTTTCAGATATACAAATCCAGTAATAGTTGGCTGTGACGTCAAAAAACATAATAACTCCCCCCCATCAATTACCTACCTGTTTCCTTATTCTACCACATCAACATTTCTCTGACTGATATACCACATTATGAATCAATTAACTATCTACATAATCAGCTCTTTGTTTAGACACTCTTCAGATACAACAGCTGCATTTCATTTCAGGTATACAGAGAAAAAAGGTTTTATCATCACTGTACTATACAAATGGTATCTATGAAGCATTTGCTTATAGTAAATTCTGTATACTGATTTTCTGCCAAACTAGGCAGTCTCAGATGTGTCTTCCCATTCTTATAAGCTATTTAGGATACTCCTACTGTGCACTGAGAAAGTTAGCAGCCTGTATTTGTTCAGTGCTTCCTTTCAGTGTTATTTATTACAATCCAAATTAAAAAGCAAATACATAAAATGTGAATTTCAATTCAAGCTTTTTAAAAGTTGACTGGGACAAAAAAAACAGTGCATCTTCAACTATAACAAATGACTAAAAAGTCAAATAGACAATTTATTTAAATATTTTATTAATTCTCAGGAAGTCTGAATAAAATTTTTAAACCATACAGAACTTGCCTAATATAAGCCCCCTCTTATCTACAGAGGATTTTATCTTCTTTGATCAAAGAAAGTGACATTCACTTTAGTAATACTAGATTTCTTTTTAATCCACAAATGTTTATGAAAGATACACTAGGAAGCTGAAAACTGTTCCTTCAACAGTTCACCTTCACTTCTGAAACAGTTTGACTACTCATTCAGCATTCCTCTTGAGTTACTGTTTCAGTGAAATCTTGTTTTAAAATATCTTTCCATTATTCACTCTGAACAACCAGTTTAACTCACATATATACAGACAAGTGCTACGCATCGGAAGTTTGACAGAATAATGGGAGCAAGTTCATATCACTTCTGAGTCTTAAACAGTTGCATTGATAACACTAACTTTGAATTAATTGCTTTCTTTAACAAAGCCTTCATAAGAACAGCTGAAAAAAGCTACAGCCAAGGAAACATTCACAATAATAGTTACACTGAACTCAAATTCTAGGTTAATCATAAATTAGCACCTGAGTAAGGTTATTTTAAGGAAAAGCTTCTAAATAGAACACTATAATTATTCCCTCAAGTATCTGAAGTTGATTAAAATGCTCATTATTTCCTTCAAATTAAGTCATTTCTTCTGTATTCCTCAGCTACTAAACCTCAGAAACAAAACTGAAGATGACAGGACTAGATCACAGAACAAGTTAAAGAGCAAACAAAACCACAAAGGCAAATTCCAGACAGATCACAACTATAAATATACATGTGCACATAAATGTCAATGCAGGGGAGCCAAATCCGTCCCCAGAAAAAGCTCTTTCACAATTAAGTATCATAGTATTTGGAAACCCACATTAATGAAAAGAATAAACTGACATTTCTTCACAGTGGTTTGAAGAAAGCACATCTGTATACAACAGTAAAATTTCCTACAAGATTATCTGTTATTTTTCCAGAGAAAAGAATTTTGACAATGACTTCTCTCCCCACCGTCTTCAACTGTATGTAGTTGTTGACTGAGCTACCCTATTCACAAATTCTTTAAACAGTTTCACTACAGAAATAGTCAGAAGCTGGTCTTATATACAGAACAAGATTTTAGCTTACAATAGAAGCAACAAACAGTTGAATTTTTCTATCTAAAAGAAAACGCAAAGTGAAACCTGTGGAGCATAACAGTTCTTTCTAATCAGTCAGTGGCGCTGAAAGAAAAGCTTCATTTAGTCATTCACTTCGTACCCAAGTAACTACCCAAATTTACCAAATTTTTACTTCTATTCTCTGCAGAAACATGTTGCTACTGTGATGGAAGTAAAAAGTTTATTGTACCTAAAGATTCTGCAGCTGATTTTACATCTAAATAATCTTACAAGAAAGTGAAATAACACATAAAAACTTAAAAATAAATTAATAGAATTATAAAGTAAAAACAGACAGTGACACTGACCTTGTTAAACAGCATGCTTGAGTAACTAGGCCACTAATTTTATATTTTCATATTGTAAATACTGTGTCTTGGAGACACTCTACTTGTAAAAGATTCAAATTGAAATACACCCTGAAGTATTCACCAGTTTGTGTACTACATAAATCATAATTCCTTTCCTGAGGGACATGCAACACTGCCATTTAATGCAATTTGCTGACAACTGAAGCTTACATCAAAAAGATGTTGACTTTTGATTTCTTCACAGATTAAAAAAGAAGAAATGCAGCGGGATATGTAGAGTCATGCTCTACAAAAATATCTGGCTTCCATATATCTAAGTCACTGTGAGAGAGTACTTCAGAGGACACATACCTACTACACTTTCTATATTTAAAAGTTGATAGTATCGTCCGGAAAGATCTGGTCATTATTTTTGGTCCAAGAAGAGAAATAAATGAAATTGCAGGACACAGATTTATCCAAGACCAATTCATTATATTAAAGTTATACCAGCCCTAACATCAACAAAAGTATTTTCTGTTTTATATTGGCAGTATCTGCTTCAAAATAATGTTTATAATACTACTACAACATACATGAAGTTATGCTCCTGCCAACAAGGCCAAGGATATATTTTTAAGGTCTTCTGTGGGAAAGCTTACTTTTGAATATACATTCCCGAGTGGACATGAATTTATAGCTCAAGTTCAAATGTTAAATCTCAAAACCATACTGCTATCACCCAGAAATATATTGTTACATCTTCTGAACTTCCAAAATTAATTTTAAGCTTGTGATCCACGCAGCCTTCATTTTTATTTGAAAAATCTACATGAAAAGACAGCAGGCACTGCTAGCAATTTTTTCCAAGTAGTTTTATTTTTCTGCTATACACAACTAAAAATATCCACCATATTTTCATATTAAAACTTATTGTTGTTTGTTAATATATTAAGTTCTACAGTCAGGTTCTTCTCCTCAGAAAATTATTATTCCCACTACATATACTGCAACCTATGTAGAAGCACATACAATACTAGGAAAAAAAAATGATCTAAATCTCAAGTATATGGTTAGTACAACTATCTTCAAAAACATGACTAGGACACTAGTCACATACGCACACTGATCCTTCCTCACATCATAGCAAACTTTTATGTCACTAACATAAAGAATTGCTTTCTCATACCTGATTCCTGTCTACTAAGTCACAATCTCTCCTATAGCTGAAGAACAAAAATACCCTTGGAAAAAATTTCCAAATTTAACTTTCCACTGCTGAGAGGGAATGAACATCATCTTGCAAGTAGGCAACGTTCTTAGGACTCAGCTGTGATGTATTGCATTGATGAAAACACAACCAATTCTCCCTTACTTCACAACGGTGTATTTAACTACTTCTATCAATTACCAGACTGCATTTAGAAAAATAAAAGGAAACATCCGAAGTATAGTCGTGCAAAGCAACTCACACACAAAGTATTTTCATGTAGAGATTAAGGCTTCCCTCTTCTGAAAGAACACAGATTCCTTAAGTGCTTTTCATTTCCTTACTTAGGTTCAGTGACCATTTCAATTCCCACCCACATATATTTCTGTAAAAGGCCTTTTCTTCAAAAGAAGTTGATTGGTCAACCATGAAAAATGCTAGTCATGCAAAACATTTAACAGGTTCCCTCACTTTATTGACTACCCCTATTTACCACACTATTAAACAGTTAACAACATTGTTCCTATACATCTTTGTAGATGTTTTGTAAACGTCTTCCATACAGAACAAAGCAAGCAGGAAAATATCTTAGTCAAAGTTCTTCCTTTCAGTTTTACATATAATAAGCCTGGATTTTTGTCCCAACTACTTTTGGGTCTGAGTGCTATTGTTGCCGAAAGAAAATGGTTAACCAAGAGAAAAACTATGTTTCTCATCAAGATGGGCTTGTGTAGTTGATGACTAGGGACAGATGGGGATGGCCCCAGGGACAGGAACTTGTCACCAGATCATCAGGCCTTGATAGCACCGAACTGCTCTCAAAGGAAGACAATAGGAGTCTCCAGATAAGAGAACTACAAATTTCTGCTTTCAAATGTAAAGACAGGAGTACCAAATGACTGACTCATCATTCACTGTGCTGGTTTCTTCTTTGTTATTATTCGGTATGTACGACCTGGCTAGTTTCTCAGGTGTGCTGGCTTTCTGGTGTTACCTATGTATGGCTAGTTTCTCAGAAGGTGTGCTGGCTTTCTGGTGTTACCACCTAGCATCCATCTCTTAGCAAACATGCAATACACAAATTCCTCAACTCTGTGTGTGGATCGGCTTATTGCACATGGATGAAGAACACAGATTTGGGACAACACTATCACTTGGGAATTTATCCAAGACTCCAGGAATTCTGCCCTGAAACAGCCCATATGCAAATGAAGAGTTAGACTTATTCACGCATTTATCACACTGTATCAGTCAGCTTTCTCCCATGCCACCACCCTTCCCATGCTGGTTATATAACAAGTAAAGGCGTTTAATGAGATGAACAGTTTAAGGCTTCATAATTGTTTACCGTTTCCCTCCAACACTAGTTCCTTTATTTGACTGTATTAACGTTTACGTTTTATAGCCTTTCTGGAAATTGTTTTAAGAAACAACATACTGCTGCAATACAAGTGTTTCAGATTCTCAAGCACTAACACACTCAAACCCTGAATGTTTCATACAGGAGTATTTTATCGGTTATACACACACTTTATACATAAGCCACAGGGTTTCATGTTACATTTGTCTCAGCATTAATAGCATACCACATAACAAAATGAATTCTGCTTATAAAAAGCTAAGTACAGATTAATTCTGATGAGCATCAAAAAGAATATAAGATTGCTTAGCAGCCAGGAAAAAAAGGGAAGTATGTGTTAGGAGTTACTAGGAAAGGACTAGACAACAAATCAGAAAACATTACCATAGTATCATATGAACAGTATAGTACCAATAGTACATCTACACCGTAACACTGCAGTTCTGTTCTCTTCAACTCCCCAAAACCAAGTCTAATTTTTTAAAATGTTCAGAGAAGGACCATAAAAGATGATCAAAGATATGAAAATGCTTCCACATGATAAACAACTGTGGAGGCCTGATTTCTTCAGCCTGTAAAAAACCCAGAAAGAAGTCACTGAGGTCTACAAATTAAGGAGAAAGGAGGAGACATGAAATGCTCATGGTTTACTCCCATCTAAGCCACAGCCACTACGTGAAATTAGCAGAAGCCAGTTTCAACAATAAAATTAAGAGGTCCTAGGACACTGGAAACTCAAAAATGGTTTCAGTGGACACTGAAAAAAATACCACATAGGAGATCCACTCCAAGTTTCTCAACAGAGAAGGCAAAGCAGTAAATAATTCCCCCAGCTGCAAATATTTGGAAGCTAGGAAGGTGGAAAACAGCACCATGCTTTTGCTGTAGTCCATCTTTTCCTAAAGCATCTACTTAGGGCCACTTTTGAAAACAAATTACTGGGCTAAACAAACCACTTAATGGATAACCAGTTCAGCATTCTCTAGACAGCACCCTCATTAGATTCATGGAAATTTCAATATAACGCAATTCAGCCACTTCCATTTTCTAAAGAATTAACACTTTCTACCACAGAAGCTTAAAATCTGAGCACTGGCACTATGTAGTCGAACTCAGTGACTAACAAATGCTGTCCAAATGTACAGGTCCAGATTAGGGCTAGAGGTCTACTCCAACTAATGGAAAAATGTTCAAGTACTCTTTATTCCAGCATGCTTCCTTGTCAAATATCTGAAGTATTGTTTTGTATATGTTTAAAAAAAAATCAATTCATTTATTAGTACTGTCAAGGAGAGTAGGTGGGGGCTTTTTTGGGGGCGAGGGTGGGGGGGAAGAAGTATTGTTTTGGGTTTTGGTTGGGTTTTTTGGGGTTTGTTTGGGTTTTTTTTTTTAATATACATACACTAGAGGCTTGTTAACTTAAAACTGACTTGAAATTAAAATCCAGAGTACCACTTGCAACCATGCTGCCTCCTCTTTCTCCTGCCACCTCTCCAATGAAACAAAGCATCAGTTGCCTATACACCCTCAAATAGTTCACACACACCACACACACACCCCCAAGATGTGTAGACCTCTACCCTTATTTTCCTACCTGTAGACCTGTTTATTATACAAGGCTTGGAAAATAAGCAATGAATGTTAAGTACATCTGTATTGCTTTCCATCTCAGTGAAATAAAGAGGGGCATTGCTTACAATAAACCAACTTTTTAAAAACAGGTGTTTAGTAACATTTGTCAAGAGGTTTCTAATACTCCTGTTTTCATTAAAAGTGAGGCTTAATTTGACATTAACACTTGATGGATTCAGCCCCACTCTTGCAGTAAGTAACACAAGTCTCCCTACAAGTATAGAGACAGAATAGCCAGCTCCTGTGCTGCTACTCCTGCAGTCCAGCATTCTCCACACCACGGACCAGGGCCAGCTGGCACAAACCAAAGTAACATTTGCTGTGGGCTAGCAGAGACTGGACACAAGGCCAGCCAGCTCAGACCCTGAAAGCAGTGACTGGCTGCCGACCAGTTCTTCCACCAAATGAATCCTCATGTAGAACTTCTGTGACCTAATAGTAGTGCTATGTACTGATTAACGGGAAAAGGACAATGGAAAAATAGTGCTAGTTTCCACAACAATCCTTGCTGATTTTCCTTCAAGAAACTGGAACGGAAAAAGATTTTTTTTAAACAGGCATTTAAAATGCATTTATCTCAACATCCTACATAAAGTTAGTTATCCCAACTACCTTATCACCCTGGAAACACCAGGATGGGCAGACTATTTCATTTAATACCCATTGCAATACAAGAAGCATACAACTGCTCTGCTTTTAGCCTTTCACCTGTAGAAAGAGGAGGGTATCTGCTATCTTTAATAATTTATTGATGTTTACCTTAGCTATGGTAGCAATTCCTTCATTCACAAAGGAATCCTAAGGGGCTTCTTCCACCAAACAATGTAATTAACCTGTTAAACTAAGACACAGCAGCAGAGAATTCTGGGCACCTGCAGAATAAAAACAGTCCTTACAGGTTAGCTCTTGCTAAAAATCTCTGGGAAGTTCACACTGATATGACTCAGATGTGACCTAACCCGAACCTGCAGTCTCTTCCCAATGGTTTTCAGCCTATTACTTAAGTATCTGGATTAATTCTATTAAAAAACCAAAAGAAACCAAAACAAACCCTCCAACAACAAACAGCTCCAACACACTGCCAGTTTGGAACATAACACATTATAGAAATATTTTCCTAACAGTGAAGATACTGTACAGCTTTATACAAAGACTGACAGGCTCATCTAGAGTTGTACCACTACTTCAGTTATGTTCCCTAATTAAGGGACAGAAATAATGCCTGCAAGTCACCTTCTTCTTGCAAAAGTATTAGATTTTTTCTGGCACAGTTAAAAATCTATCAGTAAACAGAAAGCTGAGAGAAAACAACTGAATAAACATGACTGATCATAGCTATGGGTTATATGCTAAGTGGAAGATGCCTGCAAAATCCCTATCCACACTCTACTTGGTTATTTTTTTTTCCCTGTAATAGTGACAGAAATTAATAGTTTCCAGCAGAAAATAAACTCCCTTCTCGGTTTTGTTGAAGAGAGAAACTGCAAAACAAATAATTCCACTTGGAAAAGTGACTCAGCTACATTATATTGTTTTTAATTGCTGTTAGACCCAAACAAGATGAAGGTTATTAATGTATTACCAAATAAGGAACTGCACACATTTTTGCTGTGGACATGTGATCACACTGTTCTTACATAAGCAAAAGGAGATGGTCACACTGGATGCTTTTTCCAGAGTGTGCTCGTCAAAATCCCACCCAGCTGTTCTGATTCACACAGCTAGTTTTACATGCAAGGCTGAAAAGACATGCACTGAACTGCTGTATAAAGACAGGAATTTGATAAAGATATGTCAAAACACCTCTGTTTGACCCAAAAGGAGAACATAAGTCAGCATACCTAACCTCACTTGATTTAAGTTGAAACACCAAGAATGTACTTCTGTTCACCTACAGAACACAAAAATACAAGCAGCCCTAGTTATATTTATCAGAATCTGCTGTAATCAAAGTCAAAATAGCTGCTCATTAGTCTTTCAAATGATTCAACCACATCCCACAGCTCAACTCAGGTTTCTTAGCTGATGTCCCCTCCTTCAGTCAACCTAGAAGTTTTGGGAAAAGAAGATGGAAGGGGGGGGGCGTTTGATAGACCTGTGTTGCAGTTCATCTCTTCAATGACTTTATTCCTCTGAATTAAATGGTGCCAGGTATAGAAAGTACAACACGGGAAGATGAACAATTAAGCAGAAAAATACTGTTGCTTTAGGACACCTAGACAAATTTCAGCATATATTCCAACATAGAAAATCTACCGTTATATGAAAATTTTCCCTCAGACTCTTAATAAACATTCAAATTTTGCATGGTAGCAAATCCTAGAAAGAGATTCCACTGTAGAAAGTAACGTTTTCTTTTTAACCTTTTCCCTGTCCAGTTTAAAAAAAAGCATTACAAAGAACAGTGATGAATTAGAGAACATCTGCAAATAAAATGTATCACTTCCGTGACTATTTAACGAAAGCATTACACAGAATCAGTTCACTCCTAGTACATAATCCTAACAGACAACTGCCTGTACAAAGTAAAAGATCTCTTTAAATTTTCCACAGAAAATACCAACCCATAGTCAAAAGGCTTATAGGTGTACTGGTTTTTTGTTAGTTTAAGCTAACCTTACGGAACCTCTGGTTTTCTTGGTCTTCAGATCAAGTCATATCATGACACCACTGGTTGTTTTGAGTGATATCCAAGATTAACCCAGCAACATTCATCCCCTTCCAAGTCTATGCAGCAGTGCTATAGAGGGCTCGTTTTTAAATAAGACTGGGCTTTTGATGATTACACCAAGATACTTTCAACAACCAATAGATATTGAACTGGCAGTTGCACTACAGTTTTCTCTAAGGTGTCTCTGGATATTGATTTCTTCAGGAAAAAATATCCTTACACATTCACAAACTTCACTGCAAACATTTGTTTTCCCCCAAACAAGCATGTAACCTTTATAATAAAGTTTAAGAGGATTCTCAGTTTAGATAAGCTTGTCATAATCATGGGTTTATGGCCTGAAGAGATTAGTCATTTAGAGCTTCTAAAGCATCTTTTCCATTTCTCCTTTCTCATCCAGAGCAGATTTACCTTTCAGTGCTAGGGTTTGGGTTTTTTTTTTCCCTAATTACCTAGAATAGATGCACAATTTACTTAAAAATAAGGTGCTCTGTCACAGATTATCAAATCAAGATGTCAGCTGTTATTCAACACTATCAGAAAGAACACCACTAGTAATCTGGCCTATGCAATAGTAAGGACACCAATCCCTTTAAAGTAGTCAAGATTTTCCCACTTCAGGATGAGAACTCTGAAAATTACTGCCTTAATTCAACAAAATATATATTATACACTTATTAACAGGACTTGAATGCACATTCTTCAGTGCTCTGCTGGTAGAAGGATACAGTAAACACTTCTATCCCCTACAGGCACTATTGCAATAATTATTTGGTGTCCCTTTAAAAGTCCCTCAGTCCCCATCTATGCCCTTCTCAATCCTCATTCACATGCAACTTCCACGTCCAGTTGCATCAAGCAATTCAGTTCCAACAAGGCCTTTCATACTTGTTCTCCCCCATCTGGGAGTTTTTCAGGTACTAACAGCAAACAAATTTTCTCTCTCCAAACTTTCCTTCCTATGACATCCACACAAAAACATCCAACCCTCTTGAACAAGGAGAACACTGAAGACTGTAGACCACACTATCATGCTGACTAATATTATCCAGCTGTCTTTTTGCACTACATCCATTCTATATGGTGACCCACTGTCTCATTGCATACTTTAGTTGTATTTAAGAAAGAAGTGCAGTTCTCTGATGTATCCTTGTGTATTTGTGACACACCAAATCCAATGGTGGTCTAATGCAATTTGATAGCCTTCTCAAAATTTCAGAGGCTAGGTCATGTTAATTTTTTACTGCTCAGACTTCCTCAAGCCCAGAATCAAATTTGCTGGTAGACCTCAAAAGAAACCTTGGGGCTAAGACCCCTTTTTTCCTTTTAAGTTTTACTATTAAATTTATTTTCAGCAGCTTCAACCCATTTAGAGCTTTAAATCAAATACATATGAAATAAGGTTCATAAGAGCAAAACGTGCAAGACAAGTGCTCTACAGATCTACAATATTTACACAGCTTTTCTTCAAAAATTGAATACAGTAAAAGTTTTGTTAAGGACAGCAGCATGACTGAATGTAAGCCAAAAACTTTGAAGTCTTGGGGTTTTTTTTGAAGCTTATTATACAAAATTTGGTGCACAGGGGACCACAGCCAGGCTCAGGGAGCAAATTCACTCTTCCTCTCTCCCCAGAAGCCAAGAGGAAAGCTGCATCATCATCATTGAGTGAAGGCAGATGTGACAGCAGCTGCAGTAAAGCAGGCTGCCCTTCCTCTTCAACACTCCCATCCTCTTCCACAAATACTTTTCCCTACCCCCTCCAATTCCTTAGTAGCAACCCATGTCTCTGCATTTGTCTGGAATGAGGCATAACAAGGATATTTGCTCACCAGGAAGAAACAGCTGGCCATCGCTTGGATCATGCTGGGTAGGTGAATTCTGCACAGTAATCTTACTATTTCCATCCTAAAAGCTGTTCCCCTTGACCCTCATCTCTCTCAAAAGAATTATGTGTATTGTATAGATTTTGTGCATATTAAAGCACAACTTAAACTGTTACTGTTTTTCCACCAGTATATTCTTTTTCAGATCCAAATTGTGGATCTGAAATTTGTAATTACTACTTAGGTGCATACATTGTATATATGAAAGTTCATGACAGATCAACAGGTGTTTGGATATACAGTACATCAAATCATAGATAGAATGGTTTGGGTTAGAAGGGACCTCAAAGATTGAGTAGTTTCACCTCCCCCACCAGAGGCAGGGACCCCTTCCACTAGACCAGGTTGCTCCAAGCCTCATCCAGCCTGGCCTTGAACACTTCCAGGGATGGGGCATCCACAGCTTCTCTGGGCAACCTGTTCCAGTGCCTCACCATCCTCTCCGGGAAGAATTTCTTCCTGATATCCAATCTAAACCTCCCCACTTTCAATTTAAACCCATTACCTTTTGTCCTACCCCAACTGGCCCTTGTAAAAAGACACCCCATGACCCCAGCCCCCCCCCCCCCACC
>NW_010272623.1:32894-35997 GCF_000690775.1 Eurypyga helias
CAGGTACTGGAAGGTGCAATAAGGTCTCCCCGGAGTCTTCTCTTCTCCAGGCTGAACAAGCCAAATTCTCTCAGCCTTTCTTCATAGGAGAGGTGATCCACATGCTTAATCTTCTCTCCATAGTTACTTAAGGGACTTTCTCTACTGATAATGTTGCAGATCCTGGATACCCTTTGCCAGTGCAGGAGCCCCAGCTGACAGGATCTGAATCAGCAAACTAATTCTTTCAGGACTGCCTTAACCTTTGGTATGGTCAGCACAGATGAAAGTTGAAGTCTTGTTAAAGTGGGAGTAAGAATACCCCAACCCAACAACAGAACAGAACTGAACACAACCATGCACTGAAGTGTATTATGTTATGCAGAGGATTTGGGTCAGCTCCTTATATTTACATCTATCTTTTTGCAACATCTGAACTAGCTAATTTAGAAATACCCTGAGAACCTTTTGGTAGAAGGATTCCTTCATACACACAACATTCGATTTAAAATGAGAGAGAAATACGGTTTGTAAGTTTTTTTTCCCTCAGAACTGTGCATTACTTAAGTCTGTGACAGTCCACACTACACAAAGTTCTCTGACTTACCAAGAGTTTCATTTGAATTAGCCATTTCCCAGTAATTACATCTATCAGAATGTTCTAGTTGTTGTTGTCTTCAGTAATCATGAGACTATAGCCTGAAAATCATGCAGTATGTCATTATCTAGTAAGATTAGTTAAAGGAGACACCTTCCTCCCATCTCCAAAAGAAATACTGAAAGACATTTTAAAACTCCCTATTCTGTTCTCTCTTATATTGTCTACTATCTATGCAAATTCTGAAAGGTAAGTGGTAGAAAATTTCTCTACTATACATCCTTTAGTACAAATGAGTTACTGTAGAACCGAGGCTTATTTTATGTAGCAAAGTTATCTTGCTCTAGCAGCACAGTGCTTACCAATCTACTACATCTAAATTCTTAAAAGGCAGATTTGAGAAAACAGGCCGTAAGTAATTTTTCCAAGTCAGAAAGCAGAATAGCCTGGTGTATGCTGCTGAAACAAGCCAGCAAAGCATTTGAAAGAATCTTACAGTTTATTAAGGGGTTACAACCTCACCCCACTCCATTAAGTTATTAAGAAGAAATTAATCCCATAGGGATATTTTCTCAACAGAAGTATCACTTAATAAAGGGAAATGGAGATAGAGTGCTGAAGAGACATGAGTTTCCAGCAAACGGGAAATACAGCTATTTCACATAATGGGAAATACAGGTAGAAGCAATTCTTTAACTGTTTATAAAAATCATTAGATCAACAGTGAAAGTAAGGGCATAATATTTATACAGTAATATTATAAGATCTTACTCCTCTCTAATTTGCTAAATTTCATATTCTAGCCGAAAGGCCTAAGAAATACAGTGACTTTAAGAATTTGGAAGATTGATGAATCGTACATATACTAAGTATTTCATATTTTGAATGCAGCATCACCTCAAACAGTAGTAAAAAGCTGATAAAAAATCCAAAATTAACACTCACCTATCATTAGCTGTTTACAAATGCAACGCTTAAAAGTACCACATAAGAGTGTTTTCATTAGCCCAAGGCATTATAACTGCTTAAAAATATCACCAGCATTATACAGCTACTGACTTGTCTCACAGAACTTAGTAAAGAATCGTTATGCCATTTCATAACAATATAAAGCAAAGTATATAGGTGCTCCACATCTTCTAATAAGCAGAGAGCCATAAAAGACATAGCCAGTAGCGAGTATTAGCTTCAACGCACCATAGTCAACTACTATTCTACTATTTCTCAACTTACTTATTTGCATAGCATGGCTGGTATACAGAGTCAGATTCTCAATAACAAAGAAAATAAAATAATAGTTCAAGGTCAAATTATTAGTTAGAAATAGCAAAGAGTCAAATGTGAAAATTAAGTTCCCACTTTCCAAACTTATTTTTGCTTCTCGCTCTCCCCCAGTTAACACAGCTGTATTAATGGAAAGTACATGTTAATTCTTCTGAATAGGCTTTTTCAGCAGAAGACTTTCAGCAGCAAGTTTCACCTGGCTCCAATTATACACTGTAATCTCCCTACAAGCATGTAGGAATTTTAACTTTGTGAAATATATTAATTTTAAAACCCATTTCAGGTATACTACTTCCAAAGTTTTATAGAAGAAAAAAAATCTAGCACATGTTCAGGTTCCTTTGGTTTAGTTACCTGGACTGGAGACGTAGGATAATCTGACCTCAGCAGCAGCAACACTGTGTCTTAAGGTCTATTAAAATGACTCCCACTTATAAACAGCCAGAACTGAGGGACCAATGAGAAAACAAGAATTTAAGGCAGCATGGAACTACAAAACTAGCCAGAAGAGAAGACAGCAAAACGCATTTTCTCATGCGACTTTGTTCAAGAGTTGCTTCCTCCCTGCATATAGCCCAAAACTAGGCAAAGCCCAAAACTGCAGTTCCTTAATTAAAAGTACTAACAACAGAGAAACACGATCTCATTTAGGTTGGAAGACATCTTTCGCGTTTCAGTTTAAAGGTACCTATGTTTAAAACAAAACAAAATCACTATGTAATTCAGGAGCCCATGAAGATTCTACAGTTTGATACATGGCTGGTTTTTTTTTAAATTTGGAAAGCATACCCTCAGAACAGTACAGAAAGCAATCATACAGCTTAGTTCCCCTTCAGTATTACCTAGTCTCAACTACTACGATAGCTAGGTAGGTATTCTATGACCTTATCTAGATGGGAGGCCTTTGCAAAACTGTCATCCATATTCAACATGACAGGTCATGCCCACCAGGTCACAGGACGTAAACAGACTGCAGATTAAAGCATTACTAGCTCCAGTTTTTCATTAAAGCTTGTGCTTCCGCAGCCAAGAAAAAAGTACCCCCAGCTGTAGAAACTATACAACAGCAATTGTATACAACAACAATCGCGGACGCTGCAGAAGGAGGCAAGTGAAGCTCCCTGTAAGGAAGAAGCCTCCCCGTTTCGTCGGGCGGTGGAACAGCCGAAAAGCCGTTCTGAAGAAGGGACGGGCCGCGCCTGAAGGGACACGACGGGCGAGTGCCCGAGGCGCGCGGCGGAG
>NW_010272624.1:0-2129 GCF_000690775.1 Eurypyga helias
TTGATATAATACACAGATATAATTCACAGACTATGGACAGCAACCCCTATAAAATGTCTTTAAAACGTACACAAATGTTCACTGAGTTAATTTAGTCCATGACTTTGGGCTCCATATGTTAAGGTGGTCACTCAGGACAGGAGAGGTGGTATGATGTGTGGAGTTATTGGGCACCAAAATCCAGCTCCGGTCACATCACTGTGCTGCGCTTGCACTGCTTCCTGTAAGGCTTGTCCTCCACTGGTTCAGGCGGTTCCTGCTATAATAATTCCTGTAACAGTCAACTAAAATTCCAGGCTATAATAATTTAAAGGTATTTCCATTGCAATCTCCACTCCTGGTCTCTTCAGACCAGACCATCGGGTTTAACAATGCACTAAACTCCTCCTGTTGCCCCTGCTCTGATTTAGACTTATCCACAGACTGTAGTCCCTTAGGGGTGTACCTGTTCCAAGTGGGGCCTTATCTATGACCCACAATCTGTACCTGCTGCAGCATAGAATTATCCACAGCCACAGTTGCTTTGAGGTGCACCTGTTCCAGCATGGCCTTCTCCATCGGCCACAGTGTTTTTAGAGATGTATCTGCTCCGGCATGGCCTTACCCACATCCACCATCCCTTCAGAAGTAAACCTCTTCCAACATGGCATTACCCATGGCTGCAGTCCCTCCAGGGTGGTACCTTCTCTACTGTGGGCTTATCCATTGCCACACCTTTTGAGGTGCTCTTGCATGACCTCACGCACAGCCACTGATGCTTCAAGGTGTACCTTCTCCAGCATGGACTTATCCTTGGGCCACAATCCCTTCAGAGTTATACCTGCTGCAGCACAGACATAACCACAGCCACAAACACTTCGAGATGTACCTCCCCTGCTATGGATTTATTCACGGCCACAGATACTTCGGCATGTCCTACTTCCAAGTGGACTTATCCACAGGACACAGTCCCTTCAGCTGGAGTTCACAACGGAGTGCCAGCCTGTCCAGTACAGCAGCACAGAAAGAGCAGTGATGCCGTGGGCATCTTCCAGCCCAGGTTTATGGTCCCAGGCACAGAAGAGTCAGAAGATAAGCAGTACAGCAAGCAGCGAAAGCAAAAAACAGCCACTAACAAGCACAAGACTCTAATATACAGTGAGACAAGCAAGCCCTATGGCAAGCACAGGAGCCTGGCAATTAATAGCTAAACAGCAATAACAGCTATAAATTCAATCTAGCACATTCCAATCAAACCTGTCATCACTTCGAACACTTTGTGCCCCATATTGGGCACCAAAAAGGACTGTAGTGGCTTAACCCCAGCCAACAACTAAGCACCACAGAGCTCCTCACTCACTCCCCCCACAGTAGGATGGGGGAAAGAATTGGAAGGGTAAAAGTGAGAAAATTTGTAGGTTGAGATAAAGACAGTTTAATAGAGAAAGCAAAAGCTGTACACACACCCAAAGCAAAATAAGGAATTCATTCACCACTTCCCATCAGCAGGCAGGTGTCCATCCATCTCCAGGAAAGCAGGACTCCATCATGTCTAACTGTTATTTGGGAAGAAAAATGCCATCACTCCAAATGTCCCTTGCTTCCTTCTTCTTCCCCCAGCTTTATCTGCTGAGCATGACATCGTATGATATGGAATATCCCTTTGGTCATTTGGGGTCAGTCATCCCAGCTGTGTCCCCTCCCAGCTTCTTGTGTACCTCCAGTCTCCTCGCTGGTGGGATGGTGTGAGATGCAGAAAAGGCCTTGACTCTGTGTAAGCACTGCTCAGCAACAACAAAAACATATCTATATTATCATTACTGTTTTCAGCACAAAACCAAAACATAGCCCTATATTAGCTACTATGAAGAAAATTAGCTCTATTCCATCCAAAAGCAGAACAATGGTAGATCACACCAGCATTCTTCACTAGATACTATCCTCCACAAAGAAGTCTCCTTTGTAGAAAACATCTCCTTCACATCAGGAAGAGGTTTAACACAAACAGCATTTAAGCTGGAACACTCCGACTGCTGTTCCTGTTTCAAACACTCAGGCCACTCATATCTCAGGTATTCGTGTATCCCAAGAGGAGGGTTTCTGTTTTGTTAGCCCCTGAACAAGGTCCAGAGTTAAACAGTGAGTGTAGG
>NW_010272624.1:2143-17062 GCF_000690775.1 Eurypyga helias
GAAGTCCTAAACACAAATTCTGCTCTCACTAGAACCAAAGAAAAAAATCTTCATTGATTCCCCTGTGTTGCTGCCAGATTACACCTTTTCATTACACTGTATGTCCTCTGTACCCAGAACTCTGCCAATCACATTTGATAGCATCTGTACAAAGTTGTAAGGGCTGCAGAGACTTTTCTGCTGATTTTGAGATAGACATTTGCAACGAACACAGACAATCAAATATCCTTGAGGTCAGCTAACTGAGCTCTCCGATATTACTGAGGTGTTGTATTGATACCACCAGAAGCAGGGCTAAGACCTGGACAAAAGCCTTTGGGATTTCATGTTTCCAAAAATACTTTCAGAAATATTGTCATAGCTTCATAGTTTACTACCATAGTCTGAATTTGGAATAACCAGGAGTAATGGAATATCTACAAAATTACTATATGCTAAATGCCATGCTGATAATTAACTGCCTCCCTAGCAAGAAGATTAACTTTCTAGAAATATATACACATTTCAAAACCTAAGTAAACCTCAAATCACTTATAAAAGATACATATTCCAATGCTTAACAGATAATATGAAACAAATACTTGCAATACTGGGCTTTTTAAGTCTATGTATGTGGATTGCAGATGGAGGTGTCTTGTTTATCAAACACTGCTAAATGTAAAAGAAAACTTTTAGAAACACAATAAAAGAAAGCTTAACAGCTTCAAAACTAGAATAACTTGGAGCCCTCCCCATAAAAAATTTCTTTGTTGCAACAGAAAAGGTTGCACTACATTATTAAAAAAAAAAAATCAGGTTTTGTAAACCAGTATTTTATAAAATTTATTATTTACCTTCTTTTTCAGGTATGCTGAAATGCTGGAGTACTATAATGCCTGCTATTCCATTGCTGCAGTACTGAGGACATTTGTGCATAAAGGTCTGAACTCCAGTTTTTGCACAACTACCGGTCAGATAAACCCCTAACTGAATAGAACTTCTGCTGCAGTAAGGAATGCAGACGACTCTATCCCAGAAAGTAACAGAAATTAAAATAGATTCATGTCCTCTAACTTAAGGACACAACAGAGAGGGGAATCACAGAGATACTTAAAACATTGTTTTGCCCTTCCCTGTGTTTAGTGAACTAAGTTGCAGAGGTTTTTAATGAGGATTTATGATCAGCTGGGGTTAATGGCCCTCAGCTGCACCTCAGGCCATTAACTCCTCCCCACCAGTTATTAATCCTCAGGAAATACCCCGTACCTTTCTCTTTATTGCTTAATCGTAAGTAGCAAGAGATGATCAACAGTCAAAATCCTAGCATAGTGTGAATACTCGTGTTGTTGCCTCTTCGCACAGCGTATCTTATTCTGTAGAACAAACTATTTAGATATTACCACACTGAGGTCACAAAAGGATGAAGAAACACATGTGAACTGAGACAAAATAAACATTTTATCTGGTGACTTAATTTCTATTTTTTCTTTAGAATAAACATAATATTTATAGCTTTTATACTTTGTGAAATTATACAAATCTGTTTGCAGTCCCACTGCTATTAGACTACTGGAGGCTCTTTCCTTTGCAGTTCTACAGTATATAATGGGGTCAGTGTTCTTATTGCTGGTGGTTTTATAGCAAGAAACTATCAAGCCGATGTTATGACATATAGCCTGAGAAGTAAAAGCACCATGGTCGACTTAACACACTGCATGCAAGAGGTGCATGGAAGCACAGAATCAAAATGCTGGAGCCCTATTCTTTCCCTTGGAAAGAGCAAACTCAAAGGAGAGTCAGTCCCGCCCTACCATTGATTTTCCTCACCTAAGGAAACAGCCGGTCTGGCCCAGGCTTAAGCCCGTATACTAGCAGAGGATGACTTTGTGCATGAAATTAATGTAAGAGTAAGAACACAACCTTTATGTTTTAATTTTGTTGCAGAGAAAAACTGTAAGTTGGTTTGGCTGAAGAAGGGAAGTGATGCGTAAGACACAGCATCCTATGGACAAAAATTATTTCATCTTTCTTTAATATCTCCACTCCAGATTCAAAATTTCTGAGAACATGATTACTCATTAGGATATAGCTAAATAACACACTTATTAATTAATACTTACTGAGTTCAACCACTCTGAAAGATGACACACAAATACAGTAATAAGCAATATGAAGATTATCTACCTTGACTGCATCTTCAGCGAGTAACCCTACATCCTCTTGAAGTGTTACTTTACAACAGTGTGCTGATTTTGGCTCGGACAGAGTTAATTTTCTTCAGACTAGCTAGTATGTGGCTGGTTTTGATCTCTGCTGAAAACAGTCTTGATTATATAGAGGTTTTAGTTCCTGTTGAGCAGTGCTGACAAGGAGTCAAGGCCTTTTCTGCTCTTCACACCACCACATCAGTGATGAGGCTGGGGTTGCACAAGAAGCTAGGAGGGGACACAGTTGGGACAGCTGACCTCAAATGATCAAAGGGATATTCCATACCATATGATGTCATGTTCAGCATATAAAGCTGGGAGGAGGCGGCGGCAGGGACAGACATTCAGAGTGATGGCATATGTCTTTCCCAAGTAAACATTCCGCATAATGGAGTCCTGCTTTCCTGGAGATGGCTGAACACCTGCCAGCCGATGGGAAGTGGTGAAGGAACTCCTTGTTATGCTTTGCTTGTGTGGCTTTTGCTTAATGTATTAAACTGTCTTTTTCCCAATCCATGAGTTTTTTTCACTTTTATCCCTTCCAATTTCCCCATCCCACTGCAGGGTGAGTGAGCAGCTGTGGTGCTTAGTTGCCATCTGGGATTAAATCACAAGAATCAGTCTCACAAAACCAGCAAAAATGGATTACTTTTCCATTTCATTCTTCCCTTTTCCAGTATATTTGGACCGCACATGTTGTGAGTCTTGTGAGGCACTGACATTTTTTAAATTGATCAATAAATTATGTCCTTGTGTCTTAGTGAAAACTCTTACAAGCAAAAGAAATTGTAACTTCCATCCCATGAACAATCCCATTTATTTCAATGGGAACATTACTGTCAATAAATGCTTGAAAAATTCCAGTCTTTAGAAGACAGAGAGTACCTCAATCCCCAAAGACAACAAGATGTTGATTACTATTGTTCTTCTTAAAGGGAATAAGATCACATTGACCAAAATATAGATCCTTTCAGGTCACATTTACCAATGATCCTTGGTTATATAAATTAAATCAGTTATATCTTTTATTTGTATACAAATGTTAAGTTAAATGAATGTTCTGCTGCCCTACTTAAATGTAAACACACAAAAAACTTTTTGTGCTCCTTTCTCTGACAATGTCATATTTTTCTTAGTTACAAGCAGGACACATTTTGAACATTCAGTAGAATAACCCTCTCAGAAAGTTAGATCTAAAAATCAACATGTGCTCAATGAAAGTTGTCCCAAGAACTGGGTGCTGTCAAATTTAGAAGAAGAATCAAGAAAAGGGTTGTAAAAGGTGATAATAGGAGTGCGCTGACTGATGCCAAATGTCTTTGAATTGGCCCATTATTATGAAAGCTGATAACAAAGAATGAATAAGTAATCCACACTGTGCTATATACATTACCTCTCTGCTCAGAAGAATTATGATAATGTGGCTTACTGACTCACTTGTTTTACCATTTGCACAGCCACTACATGTCTTGGTGAACATTTTCTGAAACAAATTTTAAAATATTTTTAAATTTTAAAATCCAAGTATTTTCATGGGTATATTAAAAAAAAGGGGGACCTCTCTTCCTCCTACACTAGTTTCTTTTAACCTAACAGCCAAGCTAATCCTGATAAAACATCTTTACATCAACTGCTCATGTTTTACAGAATGTTTTTTCCCTAATTAATTGAGTCATATAAATCATAATTAACAAAATCTAATAAATGTGACTATTAGGTACATTCTCACACATAAGATTTTAAGATCTGTTTAATGTCATATCTATATATAGTAGACAATTAAATCATTATATTCCTTGAAGTTACTCATTTAATTCCTTTGCTTGGCAGTAGGAGATGGAACTATGAATACAAGTTTCAGTTCACTTTAATACTAAAAGCACATACTGCAAGCAGCAACAAGTGTATGTTTTTAAATATCACATGTGAAATGTGCTGGACTTTAAATGTCAGATTCTGAACCCTTCTATTTCTATAAAACATTTACAGAATAGAAGAGACCCCTACCCAGTTATTGTGCCTCTTAGAATGGGCAATAAATATGCAGTAATATCCACCTTAGCTTTTGTACTGCATTGTTTGTAAAATACACACTTCAACTCAACGGATCATCAGAACAGGCTTCTGCAGAGACTGATAACTAAAATTTCTTGGTTTATGTTATTTAATAGTGGTTCACAATGGTCTCTCCTGTCCTTAAAGGATATAAATACATTATGAAAACATTGCTACCGAGTAACAACTATAATATAAAGAAGATTGTTTTCATGTCATTATAATGATCATACACACTCATAAGCATGAGGAAATCTAACATATAATAGATGGTGATCACAAACCACTGCATATCGTCCTTCAGAAATCTCTCTCGAGGGCATTTCGGTCACTAGCATTCATAATTTTCAACCCAGCCAACCTAGGATTTCCAGCTAGCAGCTGAGAGAGAATAAGTTCTAGAAGGTAAATCTGCTTGCAGTTCTTGGGAAAAGATGGACATAGGGGCAGTTCAGCCACTGAAGATCTTTGCAGTCTTCTATTCTTTGGAATGGTCTCTATTCTTGGGAATGGTTCCTAACTCCCAGTTTCAGATGCTGTCTTATCATCCTATGCTCCAACTCTCTATCAGGTTGAAATTAGGCACGCATGACCTCTTCTCTCATTCTGTCCTGATTTCTACATGAAGGAAACCTGACCTTCTTGGTCAGAGCGGCACGACAATATGCTCCAACTAGATCCCTAATTTGGAGAAATCAGTCTTATGGTGCCACACCATATACTTAGAGGTGAGTTAGATGCAGCCTTTCTCCTTAGAACTACAGCCTATAGATAACACATTTCTAAATTAGATCCCTTAAGTAAATGCTTGCAACTGGTTGGAATTAATTCAGTCTTAACAACTACATTGTTAATGTAGTTGCTCATGAATAGAAAAGTTTAAAACATTTATCATTAATTCTCTGAAATACAAACCTTAGCTTTGGTATAGTCCAATGCTTTTATATCATTCTACAGATGATAGTGACAAAACAGAACAAAATAAAACAGTAATATAAAGCAGCACTATAAACAAGATGTATTTTCAACTACAAAACTCACATGCATTTTTAACACTACAAATATGGATCTGTATCCAATTCTTTAGAACCCAGCTTGCATTTTGAACATAAATTTGCTTCACCTTACTCATGGGGAGAAGGAAGAAATCTAACCAAATTCTACCAAGTGTTTTCTCTGCTATAATTTAGTGGTAAAACTGGCAGGCTGCCTAACCATGTCAAAAAGGGATACATTTGAAATGCTGTAACTATAAAAAAACAAGGAAGCTTTTAGCCACATTCATGTAGTGGAGACTATGAAAATGTTTACTTGTAATGTGGTTAGCATATGAAAAGATTAATCTAACAGGAAAATACATTTTGAAGTTGTGAAATTGTCTTGCTTGATGTATAAATATTTTATGTAAATAAAAGCAGATTTGAGATTCATATAACATTTATATATTTTTAAAACTAAAGGCATAGCAACTGACTCTGCAAAACATTTTTCAGTAATACTCTCACTCTGCTATTTACACTAACAACCTTATTTGCTATATTAGCTTTTCCCCTAATGAAGATGGCACCAGTAGTTCTGTCTGGCTAAGCTGCTGACAGGACACCATCAGCTTCGATGGAAAGCATGACAGAGAGAGTGCAGGAGGTTTTTCAGTTCAGTGACTCTGATTGCAGGCTATGATGAAAGAAAATTTATGCCAATGACATAAATAAAGAAAGGTGACTGTTCCTCAAGACTGTAACTGGAAAAGTTTCAGAAAATAGGGGTTACATATAGCGATGCTGTGCTAAGTACTTTAAATGTCTGAGCTCATTTCCTTGAGTTGTTTTCTTTTTGCCACGTTCCTCATTAAATGTGTTACTAGAACATAAAAGTAATTTCATATTCTTGAAGGTTTGGAGACAGCTTCTAAATTACATGCCAGAGAAGGGTAAAGGGGTCTAAACATAAATGAAAATTCCAACATTCTTTTTCAGTTCTGATATAAGTTAATTGGAGCTTATTTTCATTATTTTTGTTATTTGGGACAATTAACAAATTGTCCCCCATTCAAGAAACAAAACAGAACAACCTGGCAGACTAACGGCCAGCTAACAATACCAAGTAATTGTAAGATGCAGATAGGTGCTACCATAACCATTACTTCTGCAACATAATGGTGGGTTTACTTTGTGGAAGAACAAACACGTTTTACCAAATTTCAAAGCATTTTCAAAAGTTGTGGCAGACAATGCACGTCTGGGTCAAGACTCAAGGCAAAGACTCAGATTTTACTCAAATTCGCAAGTTTATAGTGAACAGAAATATGTTTATTAAAGAATCTATAAATTCAGACTTATTTTCTTTGGAAGCCAGATAGTATTAAAACCCAACTGAAGAACAGAATAGTCTACATCTGGGTATCAGGGTATGGGATGAGTTTCTGCATCGCAAATCATAATTATGGCATTAGAATTTATTTTTTTATTAACCATTGTTAAAAAAGGAAAGCTTCTGTGATCCATATAGCTGTTTACTTGTGGATTTAAAAAAGAATCATTCTAACTTAGCATCATAGTATAAATTATATCTCTGTTGTTAAATAAATTCAAACGAAAGTGATAAATACACTAAATAAAGTGAAGAATATAGAGTGATAAAGACAGTGAAGTGTGTGGATTTGTGTTACCAAGTTATCCAAACCAAAGGCGTTACATTCAATCAAAATATGTTTTCCTCGATGGCAGCATAGCCAAGTTTACATAGTGCAAATCTGTGGATCATTCTGCTATTGTAAATGCTTGTGAATTTTGAGGGCAGGGGAGAAAGCTGGAGGGGTAACAATAATACACACAGAGAACTGGAGAATTCAAATAGTTTTACAAACCTAACCTTGGACCCTTGGCTCGACCTCTCTCTTAATGCACAATCAATCCAAAGCATTCTGCCCATGGTTCTCATTGTTTTTAAGGCATATATGTGAGCCAGTACTGAACTGCAATGGAATGCCTCTGAAAATCAGGTAATGACATGCCACACTCAACTCTGAAACTTTCTCTTAAGCAGTAAGAAAAGCATGAGTTTCAGTTGTATGACATAAATGTAGCCTGAAAAAGATCCAGAACTAGCATCAAACAGAAAATTTCAAAGCCTCTTGAAGATTGCTACAATAATTTTACCAAAAGGCATACTATACACAAAAGAGATGCTCATGGGGTGGAGCTTAACACATGAAGCAGCCAGAGATTAACACCAACACTTTCACCCATTATACACAATCTGAAAACAAGGAGGGATGGTGGGTGGTGTAGCAAAACAACCACCTAAAAAAATAACACAATTCCCAAGAATAGATCTGCATCAGTCAAACTAAATACTGTTTTGCTATTAATCAGAGTAAGAGAATCAAAAATAAGTAATTTCTTTCCTTTAAATATCAAATGCACTGAAGCAGCAGTAATTTATTTTTATGTCATTATTTCTTTTAATACTATGCAAAATACATTTCTAAATGCTGGTTTCATAAAAACATAACCATTAGGATAGTTGTTACATATTTAATTTCATGCTCCATTCAGCATAAAACAGTTGAGAGACTGCCAGCCAGAGCAAATTAAGTAACCGGTTAGATAATTTCCTGCTTAATTGAAAGCAGGTAGTTTTTTAAAGTAATAATTGATTTTGTTTCTAATGAGTGTGTAGCTATTTCTTCTTTTTTCTATTCCTGTTATTAAACAAGATTGCACTAAACCTTTGTACACTGTTAATGCAGACACAGGAAAAAAAGAGCTGGAGAATAGTGTTTATTTAGTATTTTAGATTCCAATTGCCATAAAAAAAACCAGCAGAATGGCATCTTAATATTGCTCCTCCACTTCAAGATCTAATCCAGGTCAAAATTCTTACCATCATGCTCTGCAAGGACAAGAAGTGAGCCAGCAACCTCAGGTTAGTTCAAAGCAAAGAAGCATCAGTCATCCTAGCAGACAATAACTGACCTCAGAAAAAAAAAAAAAAAGGTGTGTTTTGGAATTACTATTTTCCTTTTACTTCTGGTCACTCCAAAAGAAAGCTGTGATGCCTAAAGACAACAGATAAAAAAATCTTAGACTAACACTGTTATATAATTTGGTAAAAAAGGACTTAATTCTCCATGACTGTTGAAAAAGCACCTGTCACAGGCAGTTAATTCACTTGAAAGTTATCTTTAAAAACAAAAGTATAATTGTTTTATCAAAATGCTTGAACAAAATACTACATTTTCTGATCTAAAGAAAAAATCAAGATGATTGTGTCCATCTTCTGTTCCGTTGAAAATTAACAAAAGGGAAAGCACATTCAACATGTGTATAAAGTATTCCTGCAAGCTTTGAGTAACAATCCAATGTTTTGACAAGTTGATATACGAAATAGTCAAATTCTAGCGTGACTCATTTTAGACGCTAACCTCATAACTGTTGAGCACCTGACTGCTTCCCTTCTGCAGGTGCATATATATAAGCGACAATTCCTTGAAGTGAATAATACAAAACAACCTGTAGTGTAAAATCAGTAACATATCTGTATAAAAATCAGAAGCTGTATCATCCTATATACATAGACGCAGTAGATTTATAACCACCATAATATGCGGAAATGATTCTCTTAGTGAAAAATCATTGCTGATTTCAGGTTAGTTGGTATTTTTCAAATTGCTATTACTGATTAGTGCACTGAGACAATTAAGACCTGTGGCAGGCAGAAGAAGCAAGAGTTCTGCAGCCTGTCAGTAGCTTGATCCATGCATTTCTGAAAGTATTATGTGCAGTTTTACGTATTTAAATCTGGTATTTAGTATACAAATCCTTCTTCTGAATATACAGTCTTACACGCAAAGATTTAAAGAAAACCAGTCTATCCTCACAGAACATTATAATGAGGTATGCAAGGGTACCATATGATTTGGGGTTATCTAGGTTGTGCTAATAAAGTACAGTCGCTGGCATTTTTTAGTATGCCAGATGACAAAAGTTTCTTTGGTTTATCCAAACTGACAAATCTCTAAAGCAGTTAATAAATTTAACAGCAACATCATGGGTTTTTTTCTGAAAAATCACAGTTGCTACCCATAATGAATTCTCCTTTTATTTAAAGGTCATCAGTAGAGTACGTAGAGTTTGTCTATTCACACACAATGACACTAAATGATGCCTGTATACCTGACATCACTCCTCCCTGCTTCGCATGTGAGTACATACATACAAATAGAGTTAAAACTTATTTACATGTAGACATCTATATATGCACCTCAACCGGTAATAGTGTGGTCTGGAATGGTTGGGGAAGCAGGTTAATGAGTTCAAACTAGGTAATTTATTCCAAGAAAAAAAAATAAGAGTAAGTCATGCAGTTTGTCCCAAGCAAGTACCTGAAGAACACCATGTCATCATGTACTGCTTTTGTAACATAATCTTCATAGGGGCAAAACAGCTCTAAAACTTCCAGAGTTTCTCTACTTTGTGTTAGGAATGCTTCTCGTATCTCATCATTTCTGAAGCTAAATCTGTTGTTCATATCAGTTTAAGTTTTCACTTCTCAGGGTAAAAGAAATCAAACTCAACACATAAAAATGCGGCAAAACCTGACATTAAGTAGTATGTCTTATGCAATGACATCATACATCTCATGTTTACTGTTACAGTCATTTTCAGCTCAGCAACAGTATTAGGGTAGATTTACAATTTCCCCTTCCAATATTTATACTATTTCATAGTCCTCTTTTTGTCTGCTTGGAAATCAAAGAAAATTATCATTAAAACTGCATATTGGTAGACTGTCCAACACAGACCTTAGGCCAGGGTCATTTACAGATCAAACTTGTACAAACAGAAGTTGTGGAATACAGAAAAAGAGGATTAAGTAGAAATATGATGTGGCTATGTGAAAACAGCAGATAGGAGAGTAGGAAATGCTTTACTCCATGATATCCAAATGAATATTTTATGAATGGTCACTCCAGTAAAAAGCTGTGATGCACAAGGACAGTAGAAAAACTTCTGGCAGATAGTTCCCTCCCACATCCCATTCCCTCAAAAAAGGACTTAATTATTTATACTTATCCAAATATCACTTACTTGGCAGACATGCAAAGGCTGCTTGAAGTTATGAAGAATTTATACCAAGTGACTTGGTCCTGTTGGACCAGTGGACAAAAACTAGCCGATGCTAAAAAGGATCAATGACACATGATAAATACTTTCAATATATGACTGCACTTTTACTATACTACATACACACATGTACAATGTACGTACACATATATATATGTGATTCACACAAATACACTCCACTTACGATTAGATTCTGCCATCTGAAAGAATGAAAATAGAGTACTAAATACATGTTCCACTTCTGATACCTTCACCTGTGCTTCCACTGTTGAAGACAATGGATGTTTTGCTACTAGGAGAGACTTCAGAGCACTAGATTGAATAATGACCACAGCTCACAACTACATGAGCTGTAGTTGACCACAACAACAGATGAGCTATTTGAAAAATATCACACCTAATTGACCCCAACTTACAGGAACTCAGTTTTCCACTATACTTGTGCCAAGAGACAATTAATCTGTAAATATCATCTTATGAGTAGATCTAATTTCTGAATGACTTTCCGTAAGTGCAAGTATAGCTATTTCCACCCACAAGCTTTAGAAAGAAAGAGAGACATTAAAGATTACAAATGTACAACGATAGACTAAAATCTAATAAATCATAATGATACTAAGTAGGAACTCATATTCAAAACTTTCATAATTACAAGAAAAGGTTAACTGATGGGAAATACATGAATGAGTACTATGAAATCTGTTTTGTGGAAGAGAGGCAATACTGCATAACCAAACAGGTTAAAAGTCTAGGAGGAAATCAGAGAGAAATAGCATAAACTGGTGTCCTTCAGAAGTATATTTATGTGTAGACACAAACTAATTCCAAGCTGTACCTTCTTTGCAGTTTCAGACTGCAGTTAATTGGCTCCTAAGAAGGCAGGGCTATAAGAACAAGAATTGCTAGACAAAAGCATAGTTCTAAGCTTGTCTTATCCAAGTGACCTCAACCAGAATTTTATCATCAACTGAAGTAAGAATTCTGTCAAGTTCTTAGGAAATACAAAGTCATAGCACAACAAATGGTCTCTCCTTTACCAAATAAGGTATTTGAAGAGGGCAGGCTGGCCAGATGGAAGGTCCTTAACCAATCAAGATTGATTACTACTCCTAGGAAAGAGAATAATCCTCTGTCTTGCTCCAGTCTTAAGAACAAACCAGGTTGGAGAAGTCTGCACAAAAGCTATAGTAAAGTTTGAGATGCCTCTTGGAAGACACCATGCTTAGTCTTATTTTTTCTGGGAGTTTATACTTTTGATCAGGTGACACTCTGTATCATCTAGTCTTATCCATCTGTCAACCTGAAATCACAGCTGCCACATCTGAAAGGAAGAGAAAGATAATACTGCTGATTTTCTATAAAAATTGTGGCCAAATCAAACAAAATTATTTAAAATGTTAATTACAGTTTTTAGTCTAATAGCTAGAAAAATAAAACTTAACTTCAGACAGTTAAAAACTTCATAAAAACCCAGAGCAAGTTCCACACAAAGGCTCTTATCTTACAAGCTGACTTGTGCACAAGATCATATTTAAGGAAAATCAATTTAAAATTAAGTACTATGTGTAGACCTACTTTCTCAACAGTTAGTAATCTCAAAGCATCTGACCTAACCACCCTTATGAATGTGTCCCCCACAGGAAACGAGAAATGGGGGTGAGGGTATGCAGGGAGAAGAGTACAGTAGAGAAGACATTAACTCCAGCACAGCATTTATCATACAGTAAGTTAAACAGCTGTATAATTTTCACTTTAGTATTTTTAATATGCCCTGGGAATGGTGTTACCTAGGAAAAAACAATGCAACATGGGTTGGCCTAGCAACAAAAAAAAGTCTGTATATATGCTATTAGATCCCCGAGGGTTTAAAGAAAAGTGTCTTTCATTCCCTGAAGCTAGAACAGAAATGTTCATTTATAAAAACAAACAAAACCTACTGAATAAAATATAGCTGTACTGTGAAATATTTATCTATTCTCCCTCCCCTCTCAAATAGCAACACTGCTAATGGTCTCAGCATTTAAGGGCCCCATTGGCAGGAGTAGCTATGATTCTCTTAAGACAGGACCATAGTTACTAGCTGGGCCCTGCTGCAGGGGCTACACTTTCTCATGGTTCCACAGGATGACCTCCAGGGTAACTAAGTTACCCTCTGCCCCAGTGTTATATGGAGTTTCTCCACATCAGCTGGCTTCACTGACCACTCAATAGTCTTCTCTTAGGTAAAATGAAACTTTGGCAATCTACCATATGTATCAGTGCCCAGAGTCTGTGCCCATGAGTACTGTTGTTCAGGGGGGTGGACCTTGCCTGGCTTTCCTTACTTTATGTACAACATATTGATGGGTTTTATTGACTTGTGCTGCAACACAGCATTTGAGGGTACCATATGCCATAATGGACCAGAAGAAGAGGAAGTTCATCTTGCAGGACTGAATTTCTAACTCAGAACGCATTGAACTGGATGGTGTCATCCCTCTCCAGGACCAACTGTTTGGCCAGGTTACAGGGAGCAATTTCCTCTCTACTCAACCTTGGCTAGTACTTTCATATTGCCATTGACACCTTTCTCAGCCACGAAGGTGGGAATTTCCAGATAGTAGCACTCCAGCTGTTGACAGTCCTGGACAGGAATCCATCACCAGATGGAATGTCCAGCTCCACTGGAGCTTCTTCCTCCATACAATAGCTTATAACACATGGCTGCCTGAAAACAGATCCTTTAGCCTTCTATCTTCTTGAATGGGCAATAAGGGGCTCATGATAATCTAATTCCACAAAACAGGATAAGAACTTTTGATTTACTGTCTGGTAGTGCTCTGACTGTGAATATCCTGGATGGGTTTCTGTTGCTGGGGGAACTTCCAGCTGGTTGTGCACCAGAGCTGAAGGTCCCAGTTAGATATGCAATGTGTCCATGGTACAGTAACTGGAGAGGAAGAATGTCAGAATTGGTGAAACATCCAAATGCGGCAGAAAAAGTGGTTTGGCTCTTGGTAGCCATTTTCCATAATCTGCAAGCCACATGGACTATTGCTAGTTTTGACTATATATAAACTATATCTGCAGGGTTGTTATGGGGAAAAGGAGGCCTGTGCAAACCCTGTAGGAAGGACATGAAGTAACACATTCAGAGGAAAGCCACTGCTAGGAGGAACGGGGCAACCCAGGCAGTGCCCCCACTCAGGGATGCAGCTGTCCAGGTCTCAGCTGCAGGGAGTGCCTGAGCCTGTCCCTCTTACAGGGCAACAGATACGGCCCCTCTATGAGGTGTGAGCAGGTCGATCATCTGCTCAGCATGATGGTGGAGCTGAAGGAGGAAGTGAAGAGGCTGAGGAGTATGAGGGAGTGTGAGAAGGAGAGAGGTCTTCACTCCACCAACCTACTACCCCAAAGGAAAAGGCAGCAGATGGAGGGCGCACAGCTCACAGTGGATCCCATATCCTCTTGCCATCAGGCAGAGGGAAGGAACTTAAGAAAGACAGCAGAATGGAAACGGGTCCTGCTTGGCAAGGTAGGTGCATCCCCTCCTGCCCTCCCTCCCCTTCCCAGCTGCCCTTGAAGAATAGATATGGGGCTCTGGAACTTGAGAGCCAGGCAATTGCAGAGGAAGGTCCTCCCAGGGAGCTGCATAGGACAACCCTATCAGCCCATTACGACGGCCTCTGTTATAAAAAGGAGGAGGGTCATTCTTGTAGGCAACTCCCTTCTGAGGGGAACAGAGGGCCCGATATACTGCCCAGACCTATCACACAGGGAAGACTGCTGCCTCCCTGGGGCCCAGGTTAGGGACATGATCAGGAAATTTCCTGGTCTGGTAAAGCCCTCTATTACCCTCTGTTGGTAATGCAGGTGGGTAGTCATGAGCTCGAGGAGAGGAATCCAAAAGCCATCAAAAGACACTTCAGGGCACTGGGGCAAATGGTTGCAGGACCAGAAGCACAGGTAGTGTTCTCCTCAATCACTTTAGCAGCAGGAAGGGTACTGAGAGAAACAGGCATGCACACCTGATCAACACATGGCTCAGGGGCTGGTGTGAACGGTGGAGCTTTGGGTTCCTTGAGCATGGGGAGGTTTATATGGCACCAGGCCAGCTGACAGATGGTGTCCTGCTGTCTCAGAGAGGAAAAAGGATTCTTGCCCATGAATTGGTAGGGCTCATCAATAGGGCTTTAAAATAGGTTGGAAGGGGGAGGGGGGCAAAACCAATAGGGATACCAAACGATACCCAGAGCCTGGAGAAGCATCACTGCTCACCAGGAGAACACTTGGTAGGCAAAACAAGGGAATTCTAGATGCTCCAGTCCACAAGCCAACTTCATCGGGAGCCCACCTTAAATGCCTCTATGAGAATGCACGGAGCATGTGAAATAAACAAGAGGAGCTAGAGGCGTGCACACGCATGAGGGGCTATGACCTCATTGGCATCGTGGAGACATGGTGGGATGGCTCCTATGGCTGGAGCGTCAGAATGGAAGGATATAGGTTCTACAGGAAGGACAGGCAGGGGAGACGTGAAGGGGAGGTTGTTCTCTATGTCAGACACCAGC
>NW_010272625.1:0-8326 GCF_000690775.1 Eurypyga helias
TTCTATGATTCTATGATTATTAGAGCTAGACTGCTCCAGGCTAGTCAAGACATCTGAAGTCCTTTGATTATACCACAGGGTACTCTGAGTAAAGAAATGCACCCTCTATAGAAGAAGTTCCATAGGTCCTTTTTCATATGTGTTTGATTTCAAAAAATAAAAAATAAGTGTCTAACAGGGACAAAAGAGATCCAAGAATTTTTTTCCTGAAGAGAAGAAAGGAAGACCCAGGGAACTACAGGCCAGTCAGTCTCACCTCTGTGCCTGGCAAGATCATGGAGCAGATCCTCCTGGAAACTATGCTAAGGCACATGGAGAACAAGGAGGTGATTGGTGACAGCCAACATGGCTTCACCAAGGGTAAATCATACCTGACAAATATGGTGGTCTTCTGTAATGGGATTACAGGTTTGGTGGATAGAGGAAGAGCAACAGATATCATCTACCTGGAGTTGTGCAAAACATTTGACACTGTCCAACACGACATCCTTGTCTCTAAATTGGAGAGATATGGATATGATGGATGGACCACCCAGTGGATAAAGAACTGGCTTTATGTTCACAGCCAGTGAGTTTTGAACAATGGCTCGATGTCTGACTGAAGACCAGCGATGGGTGACGATCTTCAGGGGCCAGTGTTGGGACCGGTGCTGTTTAATATCTTTGTCAGTGACATGGATGGTGGGGCTGAGTTCCACCTCAGACAGTTTACTGACGACACCAAGCTGTGTGGTGCAGTCGACACGCTGGAGGGAAGCGATGCCATCCAGAGGGACCTTGACAGGCTGGAGAGGTGGGCTACTGCCAACCACATGAAGTTTAACAAGGCCCAGTGCAAGGTCCTGCATGGTTCATCTTCATACCCCCTTCTGCTTTTCCCCTTCTCCCAGAAGATGGACATGAGTCAGCAGTGTGCGCTGGCAGCCCAGAAAGCCAACCATATCCTGGGCTGTATCCAGAGAAGTGTGGCCATTAGGTCGAGGGAGGTGATTCTCCCCCTCTGCTCTCATCAGACGCCACCTGGAGTACTGCATCTAGCCCTGTGGACTCCAACATAAAAAGGACATGCACATGTTGGGGTTGGACCAGAGGAGGGCCACAAAAATCATCAGAGGGTTGGAGCATCTCTCCTGCGAAGACAGGCTGAGAGAGTTGGAGTTGTTCAGCCTGGAGAAGAGAAGGCTCTGGGAAGACCTTATTGCAGCCTCACAGTACCTGCAGGGACTGACACGGAAGATGGGGGGGGACTTTTTACAAGGGCTTGTAGTGACAGGACAAGAGGTAATGGGTTTAAACTGAAAGAGGCTAGATTTAGATTTAGATAGAAGGGTGTGAGCCTACACTGTGGCTGAAGTTGGGTGTAGGCTAGGTGCACGGAAATCTTGGTACCTGTGTTGCTAAAATATTGCAAGAGTTTGAGAATTAGGGGTAAGGATTGCGGGACCCCATGCTGGCATAACACCCAGCTACTGTCATGACCTCGATGCTCTAGAAGATGGGACAGTACAAAGATAGAGGCCCACTGGAAAGGGTTGTCATCCTGCTGTTGCCGTCCCACAAAGAGGCTAAGTCCCTCCCTGTAAGTCAAAAGCAATGCCTGGTAGCTGGTGGGTCAATGCCTCAGTGGTGAGTGGAGGTGCCAGTGACACAACGGTGAGGGAACCACCTCTGAAACCTCCCCAGCTAAGATCTCCACAACTCACAGAACAGCAGAGTTGTTCCTTGCAGCTCTCCATGCCTCTGTAGCAAGAGACGCACCTCTGAGGCATTGCCACAGGGCCACAGGTTACCTTCTCAGGTGTTTCAAGACTTTTCCCACCTTAATGAGGAATTGACTAGGCCTGTGATTTAAACTTGCTGGTTTTTTCCTTCTCCCCAAGGAAACTGGCTATGGGATCTGGACAAAGGGCCACATGGCAGTGTATAAAGAGAAAGGGTCAGACGACAGGGGAAGGAAATGGTGTGTCATGTGTGTGTGTGTCCCCCTACCCTGGAACTGATCCTCTTCCATGCCATACACACAATTTCCTCTAGTTTCCTGTCCAAGGACCCTGTGTGGTTTTGTCATCTCTAGTCTGCTTTACTTGGTGTAATGGGAAGGGTGTAGGCAGAGGCCATTGATTCTGCACTTGGGTGGGCTCCTTGGATAGCGTTACAAAGGAAGGGTGATGTTCAGCTGGGGTGAGTCAACAGCAATGGTGTGGTCAGTGTTATCCAATGCCTGGGGCACTGGAGCTCCTCCTTGCTGCACTGACTGTCCCTTGTGAGGTACTCCTGCAGCCAGCAGGAACAGCGCTGTTTCTCTTGCAGAACATTTCATCAGGTACAGGGATCTGTCCTTGACAAAGGAAGGTGACAACATTTTCTATTCCTCCCCATCACATTGTGTGTTGCCATTGGCATTTGGATGGTTTTTCACCAGCAAAAAAGAACACGTGGCAGAAGGCAAGGTATTTGCACCCTGGTGAGTGTGGGCTAGAGGGAAAACTGGCCTAGTGAGGCTAGAAAAGGGAAGAAGGGCAGCATGAGGGAGGGAGAAAGGGAAAGGCAGAAGGGGGTATGAAGACTACTTATCACCACAGAGACTCAAAGGGGATGGTGATACTATATACTGAGATTTCTTTCTCCACTGCTGTCAGGGTGTTACTACCCAATCCAAAGAAGACAATCTTCTTATTATATTAAAGAATTATCACTACAGCTGAGAGTCCCATCATCTCTGCAATGTCTGTGTACATCTCAGGTTGGGGCAAGACAGCATGATCAATTGAGGGTAAAAATTCATTTTAACCACCCTCCTATCCCCCCAGACAAACATTTACCTAGATAGGAGGAGCAAAGGAGAAAGATGAATCAAGGAGAGAACAAGACAGACACCAACAGGAAGGACTTTTCTTTATCCTTTATCTTTCCTTTACCCTTTCTCTTTCAAGGAAGAATGAACTGAGACCAGGTGTAGCAAGAGAGCTCATTCCTGGCAATAGGGACAGTGGTTGCAGCCATTCAGATGGTAAATGTTTGATTCTTCCCTCAGCCCCCAGTGGGGGAGTGGAGTTTTCCATTTCTGTGCTGCTGTGGCCAGTAGTCCCTGCCATAGACGCAGTGGGACAGGGCTTGTCCTTCTGCCCTGGCTGGCCTCTGCTGGGCTGCAGCCAGCCTGCAAGGGGAACGGACAGCAGAACCTGGCCGGCTCACCTACGCCGCCTGCGCAGCCTCCTCTGTGGCTGGCACTGGAGACAGGGCACTGGGCTAGATGGACCACTGGTCTTAACCCAGCAGGGCACTCCTTACATCCTTCATTTAGTCTTACTATTCAAAGATTTCTTATGCTTAGATTTAGAAGTTCAGAAGAGAAAAAAAAAAAATGCTTCTAACTGCCTAAACATCACAGCACATCTGTGATACTCTTCCTGTGCCAGCCAACTCAGACAAGCAATCAGGATCCCTAGGGAGATGGAATTTACTGCTCAGGAGGAAAAAAAAAACCCAACACCAAAAAACAACCCACAAAAAAACCCCATCCAAACAAACAAACAAAAATAAAAAACCTTGACCATTTTCATTGAAAAGGTCTTGATCCAGGGACATACTTCTCCATAAATTCTCATTTTCAAATATTGTCCTCCCTTTTTATTTTGACTCCTTGCTGTAATATACATTGATAGAGGTGTGACTTTTAGCAGTGATACTGAAAACATACTGATATTCCTACTTCACTTAAGAAAGACTGATATGGCTAAGTATTAACTCTTTGCTGTCTAAAACCAACACACTAAGCCAAGCCATTTCTTTTCCAGAGAATAAACAAGGAGTTAATGACTCTCACAGGGTCAAACTGGACCAGATTGCACAATTACAATTAAACTGCTAAACTGTTAAGCCACTGCAGTTTTAAATGCTCTGTTCTAACTGGCGGGAAGGGCTTCAAACTTTGGTTTGCACCCTCGTACATGCATCTCATGTGATGCGTGCATATAAATTAATAAATAAATTGCTAGCCACATTTCACATAAAAAACATAAGAAAAATGCATGCAGTTTTGTGATAGATATTCTTCAAAACTTATCATGACAGAATCCACCTATCTTGGAGTAAAAGTTAATTTTGGGAAAAATAAACAATCCTGTCTCTGTAGCAACACTGAATACAAGAGCAACATTTTATTCAGTAAACTTCATGGGACAAATAGCTGGAGACAATAAAAACCACCAACAAAGTTCTCAGTCCTATTCCAAATCAATCAGCAGCAATGGGACTTAAAACAAAACGTTTCTGCGCTTAAGGCTTGAATTTTTTGGAGCTGTCTGGGTATATCTGTTCAGGCAGAAAAACCCCATCATGCTCATAAGTCCCCTATCCCCCAAAACAAAAAGAATGAGAGACACATATGGTTGTGAGCTTGAAAGTGAGCAGAAACAGGAGACTATATCAACAAGATTATATATGGTACTATATACCTGCCCCAATAGTAATTTATTTCAAATACATTAAATGTAAATATCGGTTTTCAGTGTGATTTCATTTTACCTGAAGTGTCCTCATCACTGGGTTACAAAAGCGTTACTACACATCTTCCTGGCTCAAAGTATACCTAATTATTTTGTGAAATAGAAGTGACAGAGAGAATGCCATCCTTGCTCACTGTAATGTACAGGTTAGTGAAAATAACCCAGGACAATCAGGCTCAAATCCTTTTAGAGAAGGGTGGAAGATGCTGACTGATTGTCTCTTGTGGTCCTGTGTAAAAGAAAAGGGAGTTTGTATCTGTTTTTCGTTATATTTTATGAACAGCCATATTGAAACAATGAGTATATGTGCTAATATCTAGATGTTAGAGACTATTTCTGTGAGAGTCCAATTGTTCTTCGTATCAGGAATGGGGTTTTTTGTAAACAAAATAATTTTTCATCTTGATATGCTTAAGAGGCAAGGAAAGCAAATTAGCCAGTTTTGTAACATACAACAGAAATCAGAACAATTTCCTGTATCTTTCTTTTCAAATGTATCTTCAAAGTAATTTAAAACATGACATTTTTCTTTTCAATGATGACCTGCCTTCCATTCACGCCAGCTCCCCAGCGGCCTACAACTCTGACATTTCTCCATTTCATATTCGTTGCAGAATGTTAACTGCTGATAACTTCTGTTCACTGTTGATCTTGGACAAAATTAAACTGAAAAAATAAAACAGCTGTTCTTAATGTGAATTAGAAGCAAAGTAGAAGCTCCCTTTAGTAGAAATAATTGCTTTCAATCACTGTAAATACACAAGAATGAACTTTTCAAAGTAATACAATCATAATAAAATTACAGTTCTGTCCTCATGCAATCATTGTATTCAAATTTTGAAATGAAAATTTATGAACTAGTAATATAAAAGTAAAATTTTCATGCCATCTATTCATAGCTTAAGTATAAAAAGTTATGTGGAAGTAATTGTTCTAGTACTCATTGCATGACTTCATTTCATGTTTTTCATGTATCTTTATAACTTAATTTATATTTGACTATTTACTTTTACAGACCTTTGTGATTACTTTTCTGTCCCTTGTGTGAAAGAGATGATGCAGAAAAACATTTCTGCCAATTTTAGTCTTCACCATGGTGATGGATAATACATAATAACAGGTATGGCTCCTTTTTCTAAAGGCCAGGATCAGTGGAGTGTTATGAATATCTTTGTTATGTCCTGTTCTTTTAAGTATTTTTCAAGCTTCTTGGAAAGATAATGGGAAACCATTATTTTTGTGAACTCTGCTGGTGAAATACCAAAAGCAATGGATATAATTTTTTTTAATGATGCTAGAGTGTCTAAAGATGACCAACACTTGAATGAGCAGCTTGTTGCACAAACTGTACTACTGAATGCATAGTGATGCCTGTGGATAAAAGGAAATGCTTGGAAATGCTACCTGTTACATGCAAAGTGTCCAGGCACTTGTATGGCTTCTGATGGACAATATGGGATCTTTATGCATCTTTTCACTCTGGTAAATCTATCCATAGGAAAGCTATGTCCCATCGCTTTTCTGTTGAGTTCTGTTTCTGAATTGCCAATATAGCTGTGTTCCTTGAGAATAAAACAGTTTATCAAGTCCTCAACAACGGATGTAGCCAAGACATTTTCAGCTGAAGGAATCTATCAATCTAAAGATCTTGTAACATTGGAATAATTTTGGTTTATATAAAAGTTTCCCACCACACCCAGAATGCACCAATACCAACATCCATCATCTCTTTACTTCAATTGTTGTCCTTGCCAGAAAACTTTTGTGAGAGTTTTTTAAACCTGACCAGGCATTTAAAAAATGCAGAGGCAGTTTAGGCAAAAGCTTAAAGCAAGGCTTTGAACTCAGTTCCTCCATTTTAACCATCAACTTGCAGATGAATATATTTAACTTTTCCAGCTCTATGTATATTTAATTGCAAAATTGAACAGATTATACACCACCCAAAGCAAAAGCAAATCAGATCACTCAGCAACATAGTGGGCATATTAGGTCTCAACACAGGAACATTCAAGAGCCTGCTTCACATCAGGGAAAGATTAAATTTGAATCAATGCCATCAGTGATGAGTGGTGGTGCCTGTGGCTCATCAGTGATGAGTGGTGTCCCTCAAGCCTCCATACTGGGACCAGTACTGTTTAATATCTTCATCAATGACATAGTGTGATTGAATGCACCCTCAGCCAGTTTGCAGATGACACTAAGCTGAGTGATGCAGTTGCAATGCTGGAGGGATGGGATGCCTTCCAGAAGGACCTGGACAACCTTGCGAAGTGGGCCCCTATGAACATCATGAGGTTCAACAACGCCAAGTGCAAGGTCCTGCACATGGGTCAGGGCAACCCCCAGTATCAATACAGGTGTAAGGTTGGAGGGATTGAGCGCAGCCATGATGAGAAGGACTGGGGGTAATGGTGGACGAAAAGCTGAACATGAGCTGGCAGTGTGCACTGGCAGCTCAGAAGGCCAATGGTATCCTGGGCTGCATCCAGGGAAGCATGGCCAGCAGGTCAAGGGAGGGGGTTCTCCCCCTCTGTTCTCATGAGACCCCACCTGGGGTACTGCGTCCAGGGGGCCCTCAACATAAGGATATTGACCGGTTGGAGTGAGGCCAGAGGAGGCCACGAAGATGATCAGAGCGCTGGAGCACTGGTTTTATGAAGAAAGGCTGAGAGAATTGGATTTGTTCAGCCTAGAGAAGAGAAGGCTCCAAGTAGACCTTATAGCACCTTCCAGTACGTGAAAGGGGCTTGTAAGAAAAATGGGGACAAACTTTTTGGTAGGGCCTGTTGCCAGAGAACAAGGGGTAATGGTTTTAAACTAAAAGAGGGTAGATTGAGACTAGATATTAGGAAAACATTTTTTTATGATGAGGGTGGTGAGGCACAGGAACAGGTTGCGCAGAGAGGTGGTAGATGCCTCATCCCCCCTGGAAACATTCAAGGTCAGGTTGGTGGGGTCTCTGAGCAACCTGACCTAGTTGAAGATGTCCCTCTCAGTGCAGGGAGAGTGGACTAGATGATTGTTAAAGGTCCCTTCCAACCCAAACTATTCAATGATTTTGTGACTGAATATTGGTCTCCCACCTCACAGATATATCTCCTGAAAAATCGCCTGCTTGTCCATTTTTATGGGACCTTGGAGCAATTTGCCACATAAAGATAGGTGGGCATCAGCATTCCCAATTAGAGTCACTGGAGCTTAGGTGCCTGATAGCTGGTTTGTGATGTACACAGTAATGTACAACTCCAGGGGTTGAACTTCAAGTATACAGCACATTTTTCTGGCAAAAACTGTTCCCATGATTATTAGTTTCCTACCGGACCAGTCAAAAACCAAACCATGGTTTTGTGGGTCTAATTTTTGGGGAAAAAAAAAAAAAAAAAGGCAGTTAAGCACCAAAGTCCTGTAATGGATCAGGCTTTTTAACAGTACATTTTGGTTAATGCAGTGTTGTGATTTTCTAATATCAAGCGGCAAACTCGAAGATATATTAACTAAAGATGTTTAAAATTAAGAGTAAGATGGCCTAGATTTTTATTCTTCCTTCTGTTTTCAATCAAAACCCCAGCTCTTACAATTTATCAGTTTGCTAAATACGTGTTTGTATGTATTAGTGTCTTTCTCTCTTTCTTATTTAGTTGTGTCACTCTTTCTTAACCCAATTATTCATGCTTGGGGGCCTTGTGTATTATTTCTATTAGGAAAACAAACTGATGACGAAGTAAAATATCTTTCATTCAGGCCCTTGTTTATTTACAATAACTGCTAGAATTCTGCCTCCTAGAACCTAGGAAGACTCAAAACAGCAGAAGATA
>NW_010272625.1:8346-10491 GCF_000690775.1 Eurypyga helias
TTCCCTCAAACTTTAAATCACTATATAGCAAAAGTTTAGGCTAAGATCTTCCTTTCTAGGATTTTTTTTAGTGCTATATTCTCAGTGCTTGCTCAGCATGTACCTGGTGACCCCTTACTGATGTCGTTCAAGTGGATTTTTCAGTTGCAATTGTTGTTGTTGCTGCTGCAGCTATTAAGAAAACAGTTACTGAATCTGTCTTTCTGCATATGCCCCCTTTGCATATGCCTTTGGGAAGGGAGGATAGTTAGTTTTAGGAGATGTAATGGTGCTTAAGTGTTTATTATAACAATTTAAAATTATTTATGGCAGTTATATCCTCAGTGGTTTAAACTAACTCGGGATACAAAAAAAAAAAAAAAAAAAGAGAAAAGGGTCTCTCCCAAGCTGATTAAGACAAAAGATCTAGGCAATTACATTTAATTCTAAAGACAAAGTTAGTGCATAGGTTAAAATGTCATTTGTCAAAGTCACAACAGCATTACATAGTCATAAATCATACAGCCATAAACCGAATACAGAGGGCACAGTCACAGTGTAAAGGGTTTATTCACTTGCTAATAAATTAACAGATAAACAAAAAGAAACAATGAGGCCTCTCTTTGTGTTAGTATTTATTTTATTGAATCTGAAACCTGCCTTACAATATAATACAGTCTTCATTCTGACGAAGACCAAATATGATCAAGTGCTTTTTAAAAATTATGATGAGTAGTCAAAATGGAAGATGGAAGATGTTTGATCTATATTCAGTTTGAAGCCCAGAAGATGTCCAGTGCTGATGGAAAGGGGAAAGCTACTGTGCTTTCCAGTGATGGATGGGAATCCCATAAATATATTCGTTCCTTTAGGATTTTTCTGTTTCTTCCATGCAACCATTAACGTAAACCTTTTCTGATGCTTTCTAATGAAATTGCACTTGTGACTACAAAGAACAAGTGGCTTGGCGTGGCACATATTCTTTATTAGGTGATGATGTTGAAGCTGTGCCCTGATCCTTTAGAGACCACCTCTCGTCCTCCAGAAGTCTAAAGAGGATGTAAGTTCATCTAGCAAGACAAATGGGATGTAATACAAAAATCCAGATTTAATATGGAAACTATATGAAGTTCTTCAAATTTTTGGTTTCCTTCCCCTCTCTTCAAACTCTTTTGGATGACCAGACCATAAGAAAGGCTTGTTTGTTCCACACCAACAGATCTTAAAGGCATCCTGGTGCTTATGCACCTGGAAAAAAAACTTGCATCTAGTCTGTGTATCCAGCTGCACAGTGGCATTTTACCTCACATAGTTTTGCTAGGAAAAAAGTTTAATGCCCAATACATGGGTGCAGAAGTCCACTTCCCAGCATTGCAAAGAAAAAGTCATAAAGATCAACTGTTTTTTGCGTAACACAGTGCACATGTAACAGAGTAGCTATAGCATCCTGTGTACAGGTTACTTTCACAGTCTTCAGGGAAGTTACAACTCTCAACTGAGAAAGTACAATAAGCAGCAGTGTGTTACTTGCAGAGCATTGTTTCTCTTGGGCCCATAAAAGTTGGAAGCATTTATAGAGCCGGTCTGAAGCCAGCTGGATTCGGGTGAATTTTAACCTCAGCCTCTCAGTTTCTGAAAATGAAAATACAGAAAACCTTTGCAAGCTGGTACAGCAGGCCTGTGAAGACTGGAAGCTGGTCAATCCTGCTGCAAGCTCAATGTACCAAATTATACTAAATAAATGAAACATTGTCGTGATCAGCTTGCATAAAAAACCCAGGCGAAGAAGACTTTGATGAGAATACAACGAAGAAGCACCCGATGCCCAGTCTTGCTGGAAACAGAAATGAATGGCTACAAGGCTTTTGAATGCTACTTCGTATAGAGAAGTCTTGTGCGGCAGGTCTGAATCCGTAATAAAATTCCTGTGCCGGTACCTCCAGCCATATTCACACGTTCTGGACTTTTGTGGAGCTCTTGTGCGAACACCCAGCTCTTCCTCCCTGCCGTGTCTCCGCAGGAGCCGGCTGGCTCAGCATCCCCCTGCCAGCGGGGGGCAGCGGCAGGGAAGGGGTCCCCCTCGACCCTTTTCTGGGCGACAGCTTTTGCAGGACCCAGGCCGGGGGGGCTGCGGTCCCAGCCAAACCCCTGCTGCCCGCCGGACGC
>NW_010272626.1:0-1005 GCF_000690775.1 Eurypyga helias
TCTTTTTTTTTTTTAAGGAGAAAACTTTAGCTCTATTAACTGAGAAAGACAGCTTGGAAATATTAATAGATTGCAACCTTCAGGTTCAAAAGCCACAAAAACCCAAAACAAGTTTCAAGTTGGCCTCATGGCTTCATCAAGCCACTTTCCATCAGCTATCAGCAGTCCTGGCTAAATGGGGCAGTCCCAGTTGGCTGGAGGGTAGCCCACACCCGTCTACAAGAAGGGCTCGGAGGAGGATTCAGGGAACTACAGGCCTGTCAGTCTGACCTTGGTGCCAGGGAGGTTATGGAGCAGATCACCCTCAGTGCCATCACCCAGCACATGCAGCACCATCAGGTCCAGTTAGCATGGGTTTATCAAAGGCAGGTCCTGCTTGACAAACCTTATCTCCTTGTATGACAAGGTGATCCACTTAATGGATGAGGGAAAGGCTGTGGATGTGTCTACCTAGACTTTAGTAAAGCCTTTGACACCATTTCCCACAGCATTCTCCTGGAGAAACTGGCTGCTCAGGGCTTGCATGGGTATAGTCTTCCCTGGCTAAAAAACTGTCTGGATGGTCAGGGCCAAAGAGTGGTGGTGAATGGAGTTAAATTCAGTTGATGGTCAGTCATAAGTGGAGTTCCTCAGGGGTCAGCACTGGGGCCAGGTCTGTTCTATGTCTTTATCAATGACCTGGACGGGGGGATCGAGTGCACTCTGAGTAAGTTTGCAGACCACACCAAGCTTTGTGGGAGCGTTGATCTGCCTGAGGGTAGGAAGGCTCTTCAGAGGAACCTGGACAGGCTGGATTGAAGGGTGGAGGTCAACTGGATGAGTTTCAAGAAGGCCAAGTGTGGAGTCCTACAGCTGGGTCACAACCACCCCCTGCAGCACTACAAGCTTGGGGACGAGTGGCTGGAAAGCTGCCTGGAGGGAAAGGACCTGGGGGTGTTGGTCGACAGCAGCTGAATATGAGCCAGCAGTGTGCCCAGGTGGCCAAGATGGCCAATGGTATACTGG
>NW_010272626.1:1098-38389 GCF_000690775.1 Eurypyga helias
GTGGCTGGGATGAAGCCATGTTCCTGGATTTACCCTGAGAAAAGTACTGATAAGGTGTCTTTTAGCTGGTGCTGAGGAGACCCTGCACCAAACTCAAGGTCTTTCTCAGCTTCTGATACTGCAGCTGCGTTCCCAACTTTCTCGCTACAGGCAGCGTGGGGGGACACAGTTCAGACAACCAACCCAAACTGACCAAAGGGGTATTTTATTCCATAGCACGTATATAGGTGGGGAGTGGGTTTGGGAGCCATTACACTTTCACTTTCTAACACTAATTACTTTATTAGCTGCTTCGCTAATTCCTTTCCTGGCTCGTTCATGAGTTGGTGGGTCTCTTAGTTTTGCTGGTTGTGGTTTCAATGATAGGGTTTGCTTGGACTCTGCTGTGATAACTCTCAGGCTCTCTGTCTCTGACTCTCACATCTCGAGAACTGGCTGTGTATCGGTCAGCAGGTGGTGAGTAATTGTATCATACTGTATCATATGTTTTATTTTCTATTCCTTTAATTACTTATTATTAGTAGTATTTGTATATATTATTTTAGATTCAATTAGTAAATAGTTCTTATCTCAATTTTATGAGTTGCCTTGTTTTTTCCTCCACTGGAGAAGGGCAGTGGGGATCTGTGATACTGGCTTCATGGTATTTTGCTAGCCAGAGTTAAACGATGACAGGCTAGCAGGACTGGGGAGGTGATTGTCCACCTGTACTGGACACACCTTGAGTCCTGTGTTCAGTTTTGGGCTCCTCACTACAATAAGGACATCGAGGTGCCAGAGGGATTTAAAAGATGTGTAGATGTGGCATTTAGGGACATGGTTTAGTGCTGAGCTTGGCAGTGTTAGGTTTACGGTTGGACTTGATGATCTTAAAAGTCTTTTCCAACCTAAAATTTTCTATGATTCTGTGATTTGAAATCAAGAATGCCAAACATTATTGTCAAATTCACAATCACTTTCCTGTTGCCAAGGAGATCTGGAAACTTCAATGTAATGTACAGAACCCCTCTATTCACAGGTCTCTGTTACCACAGCCAACCAGCACTTTCCACATTTCTTCTTCAGTATACAGTCCGCATGAGCTTAGGGTTATTTCTCATTTTTATTAAAAATTCCTCTATATCCTTCTCTTTTGCAAACCTCCCCAAATAAATGGAGCTATAAATATGACTCATACAACACTGTCTCCTTCTTCCAGGTCACTATTAATTTTTAAATAGGACCAACTCTAACACAAGTGATTATGATAAGCCTTATGAAAACGTATTACCATTCCCCTAAACTGGGTTATTTTGACATCTTAAATTGATACGCACAATGCAGATCCCCAGGATGGGAAGGCACCACCTTCAGATCCTCACTGAATTCCACTGTCTCATGTTCCATCTTGACCAAGTACTATTTCTAGCAGAATCTTGCTACCTTCTGAGGGATAGGAGCCATCTGATTTCCAATACAAGTTTACTCCTAGTCAGTTTATGCCATCAGTTCTCATGCAGACAGTGGCCCTCAGCCCAAGCAGCTCTCCTTTCATGTCGTGTACCTCCAGATGCTGTTATAAATAGCGAGTAATTTCAAGGGACTGTGCTCTGCTCAGCTTTGCAAAAGAAGATGATGTAGTTCCCCTCTGAAATACACAACCACAGGAACAGCAGCTGCTGACAGCAGCCTTTAGAGGATGAGTTGGGAAGACTACATAAACGAGCACCCGGTAATAGTTCCTGATGTAACCTACCAGTTTCCCACAAATAGAGTTTTAAGGACCTTTGAAACAGAACTTACATCTTTGTGCTTAATAGCCACTGATGATTTTTTCCTTCATGACTGAGCCTAAGCTGCCATGGATACCAGCCAGACTGTTGGCATCTACAGCATACTGTAGCCAGGAGATACACAGTTTAGCTATACTTTCTGTAAAAAAAGTACATCCTTTGATGTGCTACCTGACCTTTTCAATTGCTAAAACCTGTTCATACAGTGGAAAAACAGCAAATAATCATGCTCATGTCACCTTCTCCCTACCACTCATGATTTCAAGCCCTTGACACACTGTCTGCTGTCTCCTTTTGAAGCTGAAGAGCACTACCCTATTCAATAATTCCTCACACAGAAGAAGCTTTTTGATTGTCCTTGAACTTATTTTTACCGAATGATGTAATCATTATTATCCAGTTTCTTTTTATTGTTACCTTCTCTGCACCATTTCCCATTCTACTATATCCTTTGAGGTACATTAGAGGGGGCAGAGGTATAGGTGCACATTCAAGATTTATTTAAAATGTATTTATATAGTGAGATTGTGATTTTTATCTGTTTTGTTTTCTCTTCTTTTTCTAACAAACCCTAATATTTGATTTCATCTTGGATTTTCAGTTTGTTGAAGGGTTTTTTGCCTCTGGGAGAACAGAGCTCACATACTCACAGAACTCTTAACTCCATCATTTCATCCCTGAATGATAATAAATAGGCTCAGCACCATTTCCAAGGCATGTAAAGTAAAAATTAAATTTTTGCAATTTACATTACTTTACATTTATCTGCCTGACATTTCATTCCTCCATCATTTTGTTTCATTTTTACAATTTTTTATAGAGGGTGTCCCTTATGACTGTATTCGTATTACTGAGAAACTGTGCGACCTGCTTACACACCATCATCCAGAACATTTATGATTATTCTGATAAATGAACTGACAGACACCTGCAATAGTATCTCTGATGGCCTTTCTGCCTTGACAAATCTGCCCCTTTGAATCAGTGAAAACTGCTTTTTGGGCAGCCCGACTCCTTTCAGGAGCAGAAAGAGAGGCCACAGACTTTTCTTTGCCCTATTCAACCTCAGAACTGTCCCTAAACCTGTTTCAGTTGAGTTACTCTTTCATGAACATGAAAAAATATTCCTCTTATTCCTTTATTCCTCTTACTCCTTTATTCCTCTATTCTTCATATTCCTTACATTCTTTTAGCCTTGCTAGAAAGACTGCTCTTGATTTGATTAGAACCACACCTGTCTTTCTTAGGGCTACACGACATGCCTGATCAAATAGATTCAAGTGGTTCCCACTGGGTGCTGCAGTGTGCTCCTGGTTTAGAGACAATCTGTTATAAATCCATAGTTACATGGCAGTGTCTTGTATTACTGAATTTCATACCATTTCTGCAGGTCCGATATCCAGACCATCCAGTTATTTCAACTACAGTCATGCTTCCTTTTTACCTGTGGGAATTCCCATTTTTATATTCTCAGTCCTATTGGTCTGTCTTATCATGTACAGTCACATTCATTTAAGTGGAGCATATGAAGGTTGGAAAATATCAGGCATCAGGCAGCATGGGATATACCTGCCCTGTTCCTCCTCTGTTCTAGATATATGCTGGAGTTCAGCTGAAGCTGGACATACCCTGGTCGCAGACTGCATATCTGGTATTAACGTAACCCTACTTGATGAAAAAGAAGCAAAGCAGTACTTTTAAGTTATCGATTATTTTTAAGCCTAAATTACCTTAATCTCAACTCCAGTAAGAGTGCATAGAAGTCCACTTCCTCCATGTTTCCTTTGTAGCTTTTATAGGTCAAGTACCTACAGGTCTTTCCTCCAGCCTCCTTGAGGTCAATTCTCATACTACTCCCATGGCCTCTAAAACCAAGTTTTTATTGATGTGATTTTCTTAATACTTGTAGACTCTACATACTCTTAATTAATTTCTTGTGGAGATTTTTTGTTTATTCACTTAGGTCCTAGGGTTTTTTTCTTCTCCTTTCTTGGGTTGCACATTACTGTCAGTTTAGTCTCTTAAGGAAACCCAGGTGTCTTCCACCTCAGATCCTAGAAGCCATTGGAATTTTTTTTTGTTTAGCCAGTAGCAAATTAAAAGCCATCTTATTTGATTACCTTTAGCTCTTTGACAATGAAGTATAGTGAACAATCATTCCTTATTCACCTTTTGCATACTATTCATGATCTTATAGTTTTTTGTCACATCTACCCCTACACTGACTCCTTTTCAGAAATGAAGAGACTTCCCTTCTTTACATATGGAAGCTGTTGCATATGTCTCGGTATCTTTTCTAGGTCACCTATAACCTTCTGAGATGGGGTAACCCGACTGTGTTCAGCATACAAGTTGTTTGCACACCATAGATGTGGACTGATAGGACGATTTTTTTTCTGCTTCCTGATTTTTTCTTACCCATTCATAACATTCAATTTGCCTTTCTTCCTCCCGTTCAGCACCACACTGCTGTTTCAGAGAACTCTCTGTAACGACTCCAAGCACACTTCTGTGAGTGATAACACTGCAATTAGGACCTATCAGTGTCAATGCATGATTACCACTCATTTTCCCTGCATACATTATTTTGCATTTGTCATCACAAAGTTTCATCTGCACATATACTACCCATTATCCATCCTCCCTTTTCTGGTGCACAGATCCCTAGACATTCCCTAGTCCCTGTCCCTTGCATCCTGGAGCACCTTCCCCAAGTTGTCTAAAGTTCGTGAGATTTCAACTAAAACTAAGGCACTGTAAAAGTTCAGCTTGCCTTCACCCCCCTGGTTTGTTTTTCAATCCAAAGCAACACTATCAATGTTTAGTTATGTGTATTCTTCATACAACCTCAAATGTGTTTATTTCAAAGTCTAGGAACTTATATCTGCCCACAGTCACATACGCGACACATCTTGGATGTCAAATTGCACATCAGTCAGGGCTGTCAGGATCTATTCCTAGATCAAAGCCAGAGATGACACAGAATGCGGTGTGCATTGTACAACAGTAAGTTGGGATGCAAGTTGTTCCTTGCATACACTGCAAAAGCAATCCATTTTTGACAGCAGTAGTAGCAAGCTGTGCTTTCTAACCATGCCTTTAAAGACAGCTAGTGGAACTGGCACTGAGATAACTTGTTCTGTCTGCATTTACAGCTGACTGTTCAGTGCTCCCTCAGCTATGAAGCCTGATAGCAGCTCCTGGCAGCAAGAACTCTGTCCTGCAACCAGTCAAGATGCACAGTGCTTCAAAGGGTAACAATTCAAGTTGTTCCCAGGCCACGGATGAAGAGGAGAGGTAATCAACATCCCCTGGGATTCATTCAGTGTCCCTACTCCTTTCAGCATTGCTCTCATGGCAAGCATGATAAGATTTTACTGCTAAATAAAAGCTCATATAAGTAAATGGATTCTCTGCTAAACCACAATACAAATGCTGCAGCTTGTATCCCAGACACAGGCAGAGACAACTGATTTCCCAGGGACTGAGTACTTCTCTCACAAGAACTTACACTGGAATCTAATAATTTCCACCAGCGGAAATAACCCTGGTCTTGCCCAGACTTTCAAGTCATCCCTGATCTTAATAATTTCTACTGTTTTCCATATGATCCATAGTAAGCAGAGACACTGATAATTGTGCATTGCCACGTGCTGCAGCACCATAGCAGCATGAGGAGCCAGTTAGCTTTCTCTCTTTACAACGGGGATGGCAAGAGCCTCGTTCTCCTCCATTAAAGCTCCAAAGAGGAGCACAAGGGGCTTTCATTCAGGGATTTTGGTCCCAGACATGAGTGTGAGCCAGCAGATTGTGCTCATCGTCCATGTGAAATGGGAGAGTTTCTGGATTTAGCCATGACTTTGACCATCAGTGGCTAGTGTTGCCTGCAGGTCCCAAGGCTTAACTGACTCCAGGAGCAGGGTGGCACATGCCTGCATTGTCTGAACAACACATTTCCATCTGTGTTGCAAAAAAATTCCATGGAAGTGGGAGCCATCAGTGTAGCAGCAAGAGATGAAACACCCTTTAAGCCAACTAATCACTGCTCCAAGCCTCAGGCTGGAAAGCTGAAGGTGACAGTCCCTCCATCTATGCTCCAGTCCCAAGACAACAGCCACAGAGAGTCTCTGCAGGATGAACTGCCTGGGAGGGGCTGCTATGTCTTTCCATCTTTTCCAGTGTTTCTCTGACACTGTTGGGTAGGGTTCAGAGGGCTGGGAGGGAGGAATAAGCAAGAAAGATAATTTACGAGCCTATCTGTACTATTTGCAGCATTAAGAGAGCTCCAAGCATCACTCAAATCTCTTTCCAAACCTTTCCATTTGGAGATGTGGCAGCAGCAGACACTGAAGGGGACAGATAACTCTTTTTCTTCCCTTGTTCGTTGTTGGCCTCTTTTTTAGACTGTACATTGTTTGGAGCAACAGAAGACTCTCAATAGTGGTTTGTGTGTTCGTGTGTACATGCATATAAATCTCTCAGCAAGCCACAGACAAAACCAGAAAACAAACCATCCCACTCCCACCTTCATTGCTTTATAAAAGTTCACACTGGCTTCACTGAGCTCTCAGCCTCTTCTCTGTTATCAACACTTGTGACTATCAGGCTGAAAATATACCCAGCACAAGTGAGGCAGATGCCATTTGCCAGCTAGAGATCAATAAAAAACAGGGTGATTTTTTTTAGCAGAATCCAGGGCATTTCCCAGAAGTCACCTTCCTCCCCACTGCAAAGGCTGTGCCAGTCATATGACCCTTCAGTTTTGTGTGATCCTAAATGCAGGGATAGAGGTTTGCTTCCATCTGCCTCTGCTTTTTCTCTAACGATAAAAGACAAAGGTGTTTCAACCTGAGGGAGAGTACATCCTCACAGGCATTGGGGGATTGAAGAGGACAACGCTGGCACACTATGGAGAAAACACCGTTTAGCCCGACTCATCTGTGCACAGACAGATGCAGCTCAGGGAGGCTCTCCATGCTTTCCAACACAAACCAAAACTGCTTCTCAGCCTCCCTGGGCATCACCTTCTCGAGCACAGGAGGATGTGATGTCCCTGGTATGGCAATGCACTGTACCTGAGCAGACATCCAAAGACCACCTAAATGAAAATGGCTCATAAACTTCAGCAAGGATTGGCAGGGCTGAAAAATAACCATTGGTTTCAAAGCAGAAAGGCTGAGTGATGTCCTTTTTCTTCCCAAAATAACCAAACCGCCCTCCTCCAGAGGGTTCTCTTGATGCACAGATTGGGCTGCATACTAACCTATCTATGCTCCTTCTTTCTTTCACCATTTTCAGTTTGCTTCAGTGAGAGACTTGAAACCCAGTCACCTAAACATTCTTATTTTAAGTATAGCAAGAGGCTGAAACAACTACAGGAGTGGTCAACATCACCCACTGGTGACTGGGCAGAGCCACCTGTGGTTTCTCAAATTCACACACCACCAAATAAGAGCATGGTAGGAAAGACAGTTTGTGCATAGCCACTTCTTAATTGCTTTAATGGTTTCAAGATTTCAAAGTTTGCTGCTGTGATTCTCCCGAAGCCTGGACAGAGAAAGGTTTCTCTCCAAAACTGGTCATCAGTGCATCCACAGCATTACAAGAGGAAAGAAACTGGAAGCCTTTGAAGCCAAGGCAATTAAACTGCGATACAGAATCGATCATCAAGACTGTGCCTAAACAATGAAAAATATGTGAAGGTATTTAACAGTTAAGGCTATGATGCAGCACCAGCAAGGCACATGAACAAGTCCTGCTTTTAGGCAGATGCTGAGCCTGTGAGCAGTCCCAATTCATTAGTAAGATAAAGAATACACTAAAAAGCAAATATATTCCTGTTGCTTCACTGAGATTATACTGTCCGTAACACAAACTCAGTATTATCAGACCACAGACCAATGCACATTACAAAAGGCACAACTGCAAGCAAAGAAAGTTTTCTAAAACTTGATTCCAATGTCTTATCTTGATTTTAAAATCAAAAAATTTCTTTCAAAGGAAATTATTAATCTTTAAAAATCATGTGGGAATATACAGCAGAAGTGACAATGTATCTTGTTAAAATATTTCTTCATTTTGTTTTTCAGGGCCAGTTTTTTTAATATAGCTAAACCCCAAAAACTCCAAAATTTTTCCTTATCACAATATCGCAGTTCTGTCTGAATGAATGTTCACGTTTTAAGCCAAGAATTCACATGTTAAGAATGCACCTTTAAGAAATCATATTCTGTTTGTTACAGTGGTACTAATCGAGGAGAAATTAAGCTGTATTTAGTGTAAAACATACACTTAGACACAAACACATATTTATATGAAAAGAACAGAAACCAGCATTTCGATGTTTCTTTTCCATGAAACTTTTGGTTGTTGTATTTTGTGTTTACTGATTCCTAGATGACTCAGAGCCCCAGTCTACCTCCACGTCACATGTTAAACAGGATTTTGTTAGGCTGTGGAAAGATGCAGGAAAATACTCATCCTACAAAATCTCCCCAGAAACACGAATGGCCCTTTCAAATGAAAAAGCTACTTTCCTCTTTTAATTAAAGCTTTTGGAAGCATTCAGTGAGATTTAACCCGAAGAACATGGAAGCATAAAACACCACTGGCAATTGCATAAAATAAAGATCTAAATGAGTATAGGAAGGAACTTATCTGTGTTTGGCTTTGACCCCCTGTATCTTAGTATATCATAGTCCTGGCTCCCTCTGTCTGCAAAGCAGCTGCCTGTGCTGCACCAGTGCTGCACTCCTGTTTTCCAAAGGAGGAATGCAGCGATAAAGGATGGAAGTCTTTTTAGAAGTTTCCCAGTACCGAAGCATGCAGCAGGTGAACTGTGGAGTCCTTGGGAGCACTCTGATCCCCCACTAAACGCAGCCTTCTTCATGTGCATATGAAAACCCACCTGAAATCTAAAGAGCTCTGAAAACGCAGGCTAAAGCAATTTGCTGCAGGTCACATAAGAAGGTTTGAGAGTATGAATTGCAGAACTAAGCACAACTCTCCATGTCCAAAGCAAAAAGTTTAACCATTTGGCTTTTATATTTATCACTGCATGCGACATTGGTACAGATACAGATGCTTTACACACAAATTACAGACCAACACAGCCATGACCTGATAAAACAAGCAGAGAAACCTGCATTCAGCATCACTTCTAGAAATACTTTGTATTCTGACTTTGCTGCCACCGGCCCCACCAGCTTTAGCAAGACAGACTGAGACCAAGCTCCATTCCTCAACACACACAGACCAGGCAGTACACTCTCCTGGAGATACAGGTAGGGCTTCTTCAGAGAGTGACTTGAATACAGCATCTCTGCTAGGCCTGGGAGGAAGGACCCCACAGCAACCTTTTTTTCAGTGCCACTACAAGACCAGGCTGTGTGATCACAAGGAAGGTGCCGCGTGTTTCAGTGAGTTTTGCCAGGTCTCAGGCAGGAGACATGTGCCAGGCTGCTTGGCAGCTGTGCACACATCTCACACCCAAAATAGGGCAAGGCAAGCACTCTACACATCAAGAAGACAGCAGAAACAAAGTGAGAGTACATTAAGTCTCTACCCATAGAGCTCCACACCTATGCCTGCATCTTCCCTGCAGGTCTACTGAGTCTGATGTTTTTAAAACATGAGAAAATTGGAGCTCTCAACCGAAAGTAAGTCAATGCTGCCTTTGTGTGCAAGAGGATGAGACTGAATCAGCAGACCCAGCTACTCGAACCAACTCCAGCCCCACCACCTCTCACAGGGTAGAGCTCAATAGCAAGAGACAGCCTTCTGAAGCCCTGTTTCCTAGACTGGAGGATGAACCGGTTTGCTCCAAGCTAACAGACAGTGCAGAAGTCAAAATGCATTAAGGGTTAGGGATAGGGTTAGGGTTAGGTTTCTGTGAACAGAAACCACCATCTCTCAGTCTCTTATCTGTGAAGCAGTGACAAAGACATTGCCCCTACAGAGGACTCAGAGGCTGCATATTTTGACGACCCAACAGACTGCAAGGCATGCTGATGGGCTGATAACAGGGACATGCACTAGTTTTTACAGCTTTTCACTATTAACTTCTTGTCATTTCAAAATCTGTAAAGCTACCAGCATATTCCTGCCTTTATTTTTACAATATAATTTTTGAGTCATATAGTTTTGGCCCATCAGTATTTGATCACACACGTAAGTAACAAATAGGAGATGAGAACTGTGAAGAGTCAGTCTCTTTAAATATCAGCAGTGTTTACCCTGATGTATGAAAACACTCAATGTAAAATCATTTTCATTACTGAAACTTCCTGTAGCACAGGAAACATATTCAAAAAAAATCAGAGGATGTAACGTACTGTGTACACATAGCTTGCATCTCAGCAGCACCTGATACCTCCCATTCATGTCATCAGAGTTCCATCTGCTGACACTCACCAGTCGATTTGCAAGCTCAATGGTACACGCTGTAGCTTCAGCTTCTTGCTGACATTTGAGTTTGTCTGAAGTGGCCTTCTCAAACTTGGCGGTGAGCTTTCCCAGGTTCTCATTCAGGCGCTGCACATGAAAAATAAAAGAGAAAAGAACAGCCCAGTTTTAAGGAAAACCCTTCTCTGTAGATGATTCAGGCTGCAGGCAGGGCTGGCCAAGCTCCACCACAGCTCAGGCTATGCCCAGGCTGGCACCCAGGCCTGAGGCATCAGGAGCCAGCATGGAGCGGCGATGTGCAGTGATATTTTGCACGCTTGCAACTCACATCCTTGGCACCGGGCAGAGGCAAAGCACACACAAAACTCATTTACTTGGGGGTCTGCCCTGGTGTGAATTTAAACTTAGGAAAGGGGATCTTTATGGGCAAGTACCAATGATGGATGAGCAGGGTGGCTAAGGAAACAGAACTTTGTTTCCTGATGCTGCAGCATCCTTGCAGACCCCTTGGTCTCAGTCCAGTCCTTGAGGCTCTGCTGATTCACCAAATTGTGCTCAGAACCCCAAGGGGCTCATTGAGCAGCTGAAGGTTGCTGGGAAGGGGCAGAAGGAGCCCAAACCACCTGGACCCTCCCATGCTCTCCCGTTCCCTAGCAAAAAAAAATCTCTGCTTGGACAGAGCTGGTCACACTCTAGTCTAAAACAAATCGACATCTCCCACCAACACTTGGAGCATTTCACTTCTGATAAGAGAAGTAGAAGTAATAATTGATTTTAACTGTACCCAAAGCAAACTGCTTAAGGCTAAACTGTAAATCACTTCAACACTGTTTGAGCTACACACCAGAAACAAACCTGAAAATGAAAAAGGATATATTAGGGATATCTACAGCTATCCAGGATACTGGAAAACACAAAGCAGTCTCTCCTCAACCTGCCTTGGAATTAATACCACAGAAAGTTTCTCTCTCTGCATGCATTTGAACGCATGTGCACATACATATATATATATAAATCCCCATTACACCAGCATGATCTGATAAATCAGTATCTGTGAGCTATGAAGAACAGATCTTACCTTCACTACCCCACCAGTCACACTCTACAGTAACACACAAATACATCTGTGTGCAACTGTGAGTATATATCTTGCTTCCACATCTACTCTGCCCAGATTTGTAGCAATGTTACTTCCCAGACAGACAAAGGAGAAGTACTTAGTATCTGACAATCCAAATAGTCTCATTTATTACTCAAAATATGTATGTGGCAGCTCAGGGCTGTGAGCAGGTTGAAGGTTTTGAGCAGAAATAAATCAGCCTCACATCAGTGAAGCTATCCAAGATATCCCAGCTTGATAAGCAAGGATATACCTTCACACACACACGCACCCTGAGCTGTGCATCACTACCCATCTGCGGAGGGGAAAAACTCACCTAATCCAGTCAGTTTTGCACATGCATGATGGTGGAGTACCAGTAATCCCCCTAAAGACTGTAATTTTCTTTTACAAAATCCCACTTTGGAAAAGGAAAAGGAAAAGCTCAGGCATTAAAAGCTTTGGAAACAAGCAGCAAAGCAGCATAAAGGGAAGAAAAAAGTTAGAGGCTAAAGATGTCTCAGTCAACCCCTGTTTCAGGTGCTGTGCCCACCCTCCTTTCATCCACATCAGGAAGGGGCTACCAGAGAGCTCTGGAGAATTTATTTTATTTTTAGTTAAAAAATGTAGTAAGCATCTTAAGAATGATAAGCCCTAGGAGGCATCGAGGGAGTTATGTATTTTCTAGCATCAAGATGTGCTGGTGGAAGAGATGATTACTCAGAGGAGCTCAGCTCGAGGACTGGGCTGCCCCTGTCCAGATGCATATCTCAAAGTCACTTATTTAAAGACAAACCTGTCAGCCTGGCTGCCAGCACACCTTGCTTTTGAAAGGGGCTTTTGCACCAACTGTGGTGTCAGTACGAAAGCACAGCCACAGAGGATCCTTCGCTCACAAAGAGGGATCCCAGGCTCACAGCACCTTAGCAAAGTGGTGCTGTGCTGCTATCTGAGGAATGGGCTGGTGGGGTCCCCCCCCAGGCTGGTTTTCACACTTTGCTATTAGTGTGTGTTGGCCAGGGAGGCAGAAGTGGGGGTGGAGGCTTGAGAAAAGCAGTATATCTTTTAACATACAGATAATTTTCTGGAGGAAAAGGAGAAAGGCTAAAAGCTATACGCTATAGAAATGCAGTTTTAATCACATAGTAATTTCTTCTATTCAGTGATTTCTTCTTTTTTTTTTTTTTTGAAGTAGCAAAAATCTGAACAAATATAATGCACAAGATATGCTGACAAGGAGCCGTGCTGTGACAAATCATTAGGCTTCTCCTAGAGCAGTCATCATCCTGCAAAAGATGCCTGTTGCCAGGGACTGAGCGTGAGGAGCCAGCCCAGCACAGTTCTGTGCTACCAGCACTCTGAATCAGCCTCCAGTTGCTGTTCCCTCACCCTGAGCAGCAGACCAGGAACGTACTGGTTGGAGATAATGAGTTTTCTGAGGACCCATGAGTAGAGGTAAATTACATTTTAAAAAATAGATCAGAATCATAAGAACTAATAATTAGCCTTCCTCTTAAGGTGTAGTCAAGGCTGGAGAAGAACAGATGAAATGTAGAAAGCACCAATAAAAGGGATAGAAAAGACTACAACTTACTGAATCTTTGGATTCCCACCCTGACATTAAAAATATATGAGTGCAGAGTAACAGCTTTCTCAAAAGCAGAGCATTTGTCCCCAGACAGTGACTATTGTGATGGGTCCCACCAAAGGTCCCACTTACAGCGATTTTGGCCTTGATGCTGGCCAGCTTGTCCTGGGCAGCCGCCAGCTCCGCGTTGGCTTTGCTCAGAGCGCGACGCTTTGGCTCCACATCGCAGTACACCTCATGGAAGCGCACAATGTTTACCACCCAGGAGCAGAGGCCAGCCGCGGCGTAAGACTTGGTGGTCACGAATTCGGGTTCAAACTTGGGGTCTTGTAAATAAGGCTGAAGGGCTTTGAGGCAGTTCTCGTGGATGTTCTCCTTGTCAAAATTGATCAAGGAGTCCAGGAAGCCATCCACCCTGGCCATGGTGGCTTTCGCTGCTTTCCAGCTCCTGTCCTTGGGAATCTTTCCTCCTGGGGCCATCAGCACCATCACGGCCGCAGTGACATTGCTTACAGCTGAAGGTGGCGACCCAAAGGACCTCAGCTCTGTCAGATTTTTCTGAAATGGGGAAAACAAGGTTATTAGACAAAAATGAATGGGCTTTCTTTTTACTTTGCCACTAATAGAGTCAAGCTCTGAAGCTATCAATCTGATAAATTGGGTTTCTCTCGGCCAAAATATCACTGCCATGCACATTTACAGCATGAGTTCAATTCCCTGCATCCAGCTCCTTATAGCCCACCAACGATGAGCACAGTACAGTGTTCCTTTCCAGGCTCCCACTCTTTAAAAAGGGAGACCCTCTCAGAAGATCAGGATAAGGAAAAAGGAAATATTTCCAAATAATATCCTTTATAAATAGCCCCTAACACCTCTAAAACTGCCTTGCAGAGCCTCCCTTCATGATCAACTACTCCTTGTGTCAGATGACCATGCATTAAGGTCTTGTTCAATTGTTTACATGCATCCGTGTTTCCATAGGGCCATCATCCAGTCCAAATCAAGTACCTTCAGCAGATCAGTCACTGCAGTGATCAGGCAGCCCCTCCATGAGAATCAACTAATATTTGGGGACACACTTGCCCAAGGAGGAGCTCCCACCTCCTCCACTACCAACACAGGTGATTTTAATGAGTCTCTGGTATTAAGTGGGATGAATCTTAACATAAGGAAAGAAACTGAATAGCAGAGAAAGCAAGCATTTCCTAACATACTTGCAACTCCGACAACAACACAATGCTGAGGTACTGATCTGCTGACATAAAATCTTCTCTCCACAGACATGTGAGTTAGCTTTTGCATAGGAAAAAAAACAGTGTAGGTAAATCAGCTGTTCTCAGATGACATGCTGCAGTCAGAACTTGGACAAGGACTGTTTCAACACCAGTTGAAGAAAAAAAAAACTGTGAATTTCTGTCAGTTCCTCTTTTTATCAGTTCTGAATAGCTTTTAATATATGTTCTCTAGTATTTTGCTTCTATCAGTTTCTGTCTATGGAAGCAAGGTGGGATAGTCTGGTACCTCTGAGTATCTTTTTTGGGAATAAAGGTGTTGCTATCAATCTGTTCCTAAATGTGTCTTTGCTTGTTTTTAGCTTTTGTTAACAATCATGCTGATGGAGACAGGCCCTTGGGAGCTGTGTGCAATCCCAGTGTAAAATGTGTCTAATTAACATCCTCAATGATGTGGAGCCAACCGTGAGCACAGATGACTGCAACATGCACTCCTCCATCCTGAGCACCCTGCTCAGCTCAGCCAGGAGTAGTGTGTACGATGTGGCCTCTCCCCAGCCCTGTGGTACCAAGGCCTGTTGCTTAGGGGTTTAGGAGAGCTCTGGCCAAGCAGCCCGTGTTTAACAGCCTGTACTGCAGTGGAAATGGGATGCTGAGCTGGTACCATTGCTTTTTCCCTAGGAGGTGAGTACTTCCATGACATGATGGGAACCGTGACACTGCTACCTGAATGGGAAGGAAGATGATGCTGTCCTGACCAGGATACTGAGGAAGATTTGGGGAGCTGTGCTAGTTTTAGTTGGGATAGAGTCAATTTTCTTACAGTAGCTAGTATGAGGCTATATTTTGGATTTGTGCTGAGGAAAATATTGATAACACTGGTGTTTTTAACTGTTGCTAAGGAATGTTTATACAAAGTCAAGGACTTCTTCAGTTTCTAATACTGCCCCTGTGTTCCCAGCTTCTTCTCTACAAGAATTTCTCTACATGAAATGTTCTTTGGTCAGTTTGGATCAGCTCTCTGAGCTGTGTCCCCTCCCTCCCAGCTTCTTGTAAAGAAACTTCAAACTGACCAAAGGACATTTAATGCAAAACATAATGCTCAGTATATAAGATGGGGAAGATGGCTAGGAGGGGAAATGACTGCTCAGGAACTGCTTGAGCGTTGGTTGGCCAGTGGTGAGTAGCCGTTTTTCCTTTTCGTCTCGTCTCGTCTCATCTCGTCTCGTCTCTCCTCTCCTCTCCTCTCCCCTTTTTTTATCATTATTAGTAGTTTTCATTACATATTATCAGTAGTAGTAGTATTATTAGTATAATTGTTTTATTTCACTTACTTTCAGTTATTAAACTGTTCTTATCTCAAATTACAAGTTCTTTTTATATTTTTTCTCCAATTCTCTCCCCCATCCTGCTAGGGGAGGTGGGGGGAGGTGAGCGAGTGGCTGGTGGTGCTTGGTTGCTTACTGGGGCTAAACCATGGTAGAAGCATAGGGTGGCTGGTTTCCTTCTGTACTATGAGAGTACACACCACATGAAGAGGAGAAACCAGGTCCACAGTGAGTACCACACTGATGAACTTGGATACCAGGTAAAAGGAGTTCTGCCCTTTTTCCTGATCGCATCAGTCAGGTTGCATTTTAACAAATAACTCTGGATCCTTCTTCCACACACCAGAGTATCCCTGTGATGGAAACCAGACAGAGGATGCTGACACTGAATGCCACCTGCCTCAGGAACACTGTCTGCTATGGCACCCTCAAATGCCTCTGGACCATCTCCAGGGGATATTCATTTCAGGCAATTGCACAGGAGGTTCGTTGCTTTTGATATTGTCACTGTCTTCTGCTTGCTGTACCCTGTGCAGAGACTAAGCAGTGCTGGTCAAGCACCATCCTCCTTTCCTAGAGGTCACAGGCTGCCCAGCCAGCTCTGCAGGACAGCTGCTGCCTCCTCCTGGAAAGTGCTTTTTACCAGGCAGAGACCCACTGGCAGGGAAGGCAGTCCCATCCATGTGTCTTCCCTCCTTTGGCAAGAAATGAGGATGACAAAGCATCAGATCTGCTGAGTCCCATGCACTTCAACCCTTAGGGCCCAGGGGATGATTATGCTGGGAAAGAGCCCAGGCACCGTCACAGGGTGAGCAGACAAACTGCACTGTAAGAGGTAAAATGACATTTTTGTGTCTGTCTTCCTCAGTTTTCGAACTCACTATCCCATCTGGGTTTGCACTTTTTATTTTGCAGGCGCTCTGTGCTGGGTCTACCATAATCCACATGTAATTCATCATGGTCCCTATAATGATTATGTTAGCTATTTTGTATACATATTATATATATAATTATATCATATATGTATACGAATATCACTTTTAACACCTTAAATAGCCTATCAGTTTTCAGTCGGCACTCATACTGCCACCAAATCCTTCAAAAGACATTAACACTAAAGCAGAGGACACAAAAATGAGCAGAAATCATGTTTGATTAAGTTTCATCCAACGAGGAGAAAATGTGTATGGCATGAACCCCTTCCCCTGACCCCACACTGATCAGGTGAAGCATTTTCAGTTTTTCCGGAATAATTTGCAACCATAGGTTGCTTTATGCTCGTATGCTTGCCTCCTTTCCCCTGATAATAATCTCACATGGGATCTCTTTCTTCCCAGGAAAAGCATCATGTTTGATTAAGTTTCATCCAACGAGGAGAAAATGTGTATGGCATGAACCCCTTCCCCTGACCACACACTGATCAGGTGAAGCATTTTCAGTTTTTCCGGAATAATTTGCAACCATAGGTTGCTTTATGCTCGTATGCTTGCCTCCTTTCCCCTGATAATAATCTCACATGGGATCTCTTTCTTCCCAGGAAAAGCTGATCCCTTGGGTTAGTGCTCTGTTAATCTTGAAAATGACACAAAATCTCCCTGGACTGTTCACTTGTGCAGACCTCAGACTGCCTCTACATAATGTCACTGGGGGTCAGCCCAGTTCCTGCAGAACAATGGCAGAGGCAAGTGGCTTACGAGCAGCTCTTCATTCAAGTGAGCTGGGCTCTTCGAAAAATTCATCCTACCAATGGCAACCAGCTGCCAGCTCACCAGTCTCACTCATCCTTCATCTGGGAATAATGCAAAGGCATCTCCTCTTGCTCCCCTCTCCACATAGCCCATCTGCAAAAAATACAGGTCCAAATGGACAGAAATGCTCTTCTTTTAAACTAACAGGTAACGCCAGCACAGAAACATCCATGTATCCACATACGTACTGAGATCCTTGGTAGCTGACTACAAATATATACATTATATATTTATTACTGTATTCTACCCAATAGATATTGTCACCATTTTCCCTATTAATGTTGCATATAACAGTGCTTTCCAAATAAGATGACTTAGATAATTAGGGAGGGACTACATATACACACATAAATGTTGCTAATTATTCATGTTGGCAAGCAGGTCAAGCTCTCTGATGCATCTCTCACCAGCAGGTAAAGGAAACGATACCTTACAGTGCTCCGCTATTGCTGCTTCACAGGTCCCTAGAGAAAATCCCAGTATCTATCAAATCTCTGCCTAATGAGATGTTCTACAGCTCCAGCATGAAACCAAAATTAACAGAGAGACATTTTCCCTTTGTACAGTCCTTTCCCTTCCATGAAAAAGAGCCAAACCAACACATCTCTGCAGCAAAGCCACATCTTTCCTGAAAGCTAATCAAACAGTAAATCCATTCCTGATGACCTGGAGTTGCCTTCCTCCCCCTGAACTGGGGTATGAACATCCATGGTTTGAGGCATGATTGAGCTATGCCTTGCTGTGACTGTGGGCATAGCTCTATTTTGCAGCCATGCCTGGTGCATGGCCATGGGGTGTAGCAGGAGTTTGCTGCTCCAGGATGCCGCGTGAAATGCAGACCAAGATAAATTGTACGTACATTTGGGGCACAACTCGAAGTGTGAGGCTCCAAACGGGAACTCCTGGAGCATCCTTGGAGGAAAAACCTTCCAAGGTACCAAAAGCATTCCCTAAACTAATCACTTAAGGACTGCCATGACTGCAGGAGACTATCTCCTGGTTATACATTTCCCCAGTGGCATATTTCTTTGAAGTCACCTTGTCTGCAGCAATGTACACTACTGTACATTGGGTGGACCCCCAACCACTGTACATTGGGTGGACCCAGTAGTTGGGTCACCCAACTACTCACCACTCACAACAGTGCCCTACCCAGCCCAAAAACACCGCTGAAGAACTGTCCTCTCCCCACCTGAGAAGTCTTGGTACTAGATAAACCCAAACATGGAATGAGTTCTGTGCCAGAACTTCTTATTGTGTCAAACCAAAAGCCATCCCATGAGTGTGCCTGTGGAGCCAAGCTGTGTGTATCAGACACTGAGCATCACACTCAACAAGGCCTGAGGAACATCTTGAACAAATAGAGGAAAAGGCAAATCCAACCCCAGTACAGCTGGAGAAGATCAGTCCAAACCCTCAGGCCACAATGTTCTGTCCCTACAAAAGCAGGGAACTCGTGAGGGGGAGATGCCAAAAAGATCTCAAAAGTCACCAACTGTCCCCACTGCACCTCTGGTTTCTTTTTCCCCCACCTTGTCTTTCCCCTCAGCCAAGCAAGGCATTTGCCATGGGAGGCAGGAAGACACTCAGAGGGGGATGTGAGCCTTTCTATCATGGATCCCTTTCCAAAGCAGCAGCTGGGCTGAGTGGGAAGTCGGAGGATGCTGATGCTTGTTGCCATCCACAGCCACAAACTGCCAGCCCCACACACACAAACGCTGGTTTGTGGGTCTCACACAAGGTCTGTCTGTGCAAGGTTTTCAGTATCAGCAATACCACTGGGGGGAGAGGGTCATAGAGTAGCTGTGTGTAAATGTGACAGGGGAGGTTGCCACTGAAAGGGCTGTCAGGCATTGGAACAGGCTGCCCAGGGAGGTGGTGGAGTCACCGTCCCTGGAGGTACTTAAGAGACATGTGGATGAGGTGCTCAGGGACATGGTTTAGTGGTGGATTTGGCAGTGCTGGGTTAACGGTTGGACTTGATGATCTTAAAGATCTTTTCCAACCTAACAGATTCTATGATTCTATGCAAATCTGCCTTGTTGGTATTTTGGGGTGTTCTCAGCTCCTGCTGTCCTAATTCTGCACTTGCACAGAAATAGCCCAAGCAAAAAGCATCTATAGTGTGTCTTACTGAAATGAAGAGGTGTTTGGGCTTCACCCTGACTATCCTGCCACACCTCTCACACCTCTGCTGTGACCACCTGTGCTGGTTTTATTCAGGACAGAGGTGATTTTCTTCAGAGTGGCTGGTATGAAGCCATGTTCCTGGATTTACCCTGAGAAAAGTACTGATAAGGTGTCTTTTTAGCTGATGCTCGGGAGTGCTTGTCCAAGTTCAAGGTCCTTCTCAGCTTCTGATACTGCAGCTGCGTTCCCAACCTTCTCACTACAGGCAGTGTCGGGGGGACACACAGTTCAGACAGCCAACCCAAACTGACTGAAGGGGTATTTCATCCCATGGTATGTCATGCTCAGTGTATGAGCCAGGAGTGGGCCGAGGGCCCATGGCTTGCTTGCTTGTTAGCTAGCTTGCTCATTTGCTCATGTGTTTGTTCTGCTCATTTGTTCATGGCTTTCTCAGTCATGCTGTCACTCGTGGGACTCACTCAGACTCTGCTGCGATCACTCTCCGGCTCTGACTCTCGCTACTCGGGACCTGGCTATGTATCAGTTAGCGGGTGGTGAGCAATTATATAATTTGTTTTATTTTCATTACATGTTATTAGTAGTATTGTTAATATTATTAACATCACTATAATATTCATTTATGTTTAATTATTAAATAGTTCTTATCTCAATCCATGGGCTTCCTTGCCTTTTCCTCTGACTGTCCTCTTCCACTGGAGGAGGGGCGGAGGTGAGTGAGCAGCTGTGTGGTACTAAATTGCTAGCCAGGGTTAAACCATGACACCACCTAAGGGCACAGTGTTCCTTGCCACAGGACCCTCAGGACAGCTGACAACCAGTCATCCTGATAGCACCGTCAGCCTCTTCTGTCTCCCCTACCACCAACTTCATTCCCTTACAGCTCAGAGGTAACAGCCTCAGAAAGGTCTGGAGCAAAACCTGGCCTGTGCCCCTGCCCTGGAGCACAGCCCTCTATTCTCCATGTCCTCTTCTACGTTGGCAGAGAGGTCTGAGCTAGAGACAGTGCTCGGACAGCAAAACAGAGGTACAGAACTAGTGATCCCTCTGAGACACTCTTCCCTGGGTCCTGAAGGAGGGTGACAGTAAGGTGATCTCCCCTTCCCTGTGGATCAGGATGAGGAGCAGTGTAGCCAGCCAACAGAAGAGGAGAGGTGCAAACAAAGCCCTCACCTCCAATTCCTCCCACTCTCCATGGCCATGAGTAAAGGGTAATTTGGTGCTGGCTCACGGCTGCTCCAAGTTACACGTGGGACCAAGTATGAACCAACTGGGAAGAAGCTACAGCAGGGTTAATACAATGCCCCAAAACTTGGGCCATCAGATGACACTGTTCCCTGCCCAATACAGAGAGGAGATACTGGATTCCTATGGGAATATTCACCCTACCTTGTTGAGGGTGTTCAGAGCTGCCTGGGCAGCCTCCAGGGCAGGTTCAGCTTTGGCCAGGTCCTCCTCACAGTCCTTCTGTTTCTGCTCAACTTCCTGGGTGATAAGTGCCACTTTCTGCTCTTCCTCATCAGCGATTGCCTTCTCCCTGCTCACTTTCTCCGTCTCCACTCCCACTGCCTGGATCAGCTTGTCAGCATCATCATTCTTATGCTTCAGCTCAACTTCTTGGGCTGCCAGCCTCGCCTTCAGCTCATCCACCTAGAGGGAAGAAACGTGTGGGAGCATGGTCACTCACCAACCGCCTCCCGCCCTGTCTAGCAGCACAGGCTCACACTTGAGTGGGGCTGAACAGTACTGGGCAGCACAGAAAAGCAGTATTTTATTTCTTAGCAGGATGCTGCTGCTCTCCTTTGCTCATGGTTGGTCAGGTCAGGGTTGGAGAGCCCATCCACACGGTGCACACACAGGAGCAGCCTGCTAGCAGCAAGGAACCCAGCACCATGAGGATGAGCTGCTAAGGAGGTTGTCCCATCCCTCCTCACTGCCTCTGCTTGGAAATTGGACCGAGGTGACCGGGCAATGCAAACATTGCTTTGAGCAAGATCCAATGGGAAGCAGGTTGAAGTTTTCATTTCAGGTATTCCTGGGATTATTTTTGTACAGCCCATGGACAGGCATTTGCAGCAAGCTGCTCTCATTATAAAGCTAAATACACCTAGCTTTCACCCAGCTTAGAACATGAGACCTGATGTCACATCAAAACCCTGGTAAAGAAGGAATGCGTGCACTGCACACGTGCGTTTTGCAGCAGAGATGACATACTACAGTTCAGCTACCCTTTCTCTTCTCAACCTTAACACCTACAAAACAGAGCATGCACTGTTTTGCCGTGTGCTGGTTTTGAGGAGGACATGGGAACCAGAAACCAGTGTTCCCCAAGCCACCTGCTTGCCCAGGCGCACCCTGCCACACACCCATCTCTTCCTCCAATGCTCATGCATGCAAGGCAGAAGCAGCGTCACATCGGTTCCCTCCTAACCATCAGGTCCTATGGACTTGTGTCGAGAAGCGCATTCTACACACCAGAAAGAACACAACTGGGATTTGCTGGCAGGTACAGCCTTTGTCAGATATCCAAGGCCCAAGGGGCTTTACACCATGATGTCAAATGAACTGGAGAAGGGACCTGCTGTTCAGCCAGTAGCCAAGGGGCATGGAAGTGGTGGCAGCTGCTCACAACTAGGGTAGGAGCCCTCTCCAGCAACGGGCTGAAGTACCTGCATGGTGGGGGAGTTTGCACTGGCTCTCACTTGAAGACAGAGAGTCTCCTAAAAGCACCCATTTCAATGAATTTACACAGGCTCTGTGCAGACCATGAAGTTTTTCACTGCCCTGCTGTCATGCTCATAAAAGATCGCTTAGAGCTCCTGGGGTACATCTTTACCTATGTAAAAACACAGCAACAGAAGCCCAACGCTTTTGTTGATAATTCCGTTTTTATACCAGAAGAGAGAGCACAATCTGCAATCATACAAACCAAAGCTAATGACGTTCAGCATCAGCTTCAAGTGGAGAGCAGTATCTTAGAAGTCTCATTGTACACTTCATCCATTGTCATCTCCTGCTGACCAGCACCACAATGCTGTTTTCACCAAGACAAAGACACAAGTGTAAATCCAAGGCAGGATTTGGTCTCTGGGCTTGAAGGAGCACATAATCCTTTCAATCAGCAAACTTGGCAGCAGCTTCTTGTTCAGGATTGCAGAAAATTGAAGTGGGAGGCTTTGCTGATGGCAGATATGGCTTGTGACCTTCTGCCCAAAAAATCAGTAATCATGTGCTGGATACGTATACGAATGGGAGGTTTAAGGGTTTACATGATCATGACAAAACAAACTAGGGATTCAAACCCGCTAGCACTCAACAGCTCTGCAAAATGAGATGTAAACTCAGCCCTCAGTGCAGCTCAAGAGAACAGAGAATGCCCAGACAAAATCTGCTTTCAGCCAAGCATGTGTAATAATGGAAGGGTAAATGACTTGCTATAACATTGTCAAGATTTTAAAAAAGCAAGAAATGCAGATAGGGCTTTGCCTGAAAGAAATATGTGGAAGCCCAGAAGCATATGTTACTGTGAAGGCCCCTCCTCAGCTGGGCTTGGGTTGCATGTTAAATTCCCAGTGGAAATGATCCAAGTTGGAGCTGTGATGTGTGTGCATCCTGAGGCTCTGCTGGACCCTCTGCTAATAGACCTCACCACATCCAGGGGACATACGCTGACCTCCAGCCTCCCTTACCTATATAAGGAAACAATCGTGTTTCCGCAGTGAGCCTAAAGCTCAAAGACGGTTGAGCAGGAACAGTTTGACAGTGCTTATGCAGTGGAAAGAGAGAAACAGGAGCTACGCCTAAATAAACAAATTCTAGTGGAGGATGTCACTGTCCATGGCAGGGGGGTTGGAACTAGATGATCTTTAAGGTCCCTGCCAGCCCAAAACATTCTATAAATCTATCAAATTCACTGTCTTTAGTGTTGGTGGCACAGAGAATGCAGACTTTTGAACTTCATTCCTCCAGTTTCACCTCCTCAGCACAGCAAACAAGTTCCCCTTAATGCTAGACTCACATTCACAGCAAAAACAGCCTGTCACATCCATTTCTTCTCCCTTCCCACACATCCTAATGCCCAGATGTTAAAATGCCCGATGAGACACGGAGAGCAGGGAGGCCTCACACCACCACCTTTGGGAAGGCACAGGCACAGCAGAAAACTTAAATGTGCTCCTATCAATAGCCCCAGGAGCTGTTCCTGGCAGAGCACTGTTAGGAATAAAGGCATGAAAAGTTCTCCTCTGTCTACAAACATCACAGTAGAAGAACGTACTCAAACTTCCCCACTCTCACACCAAAAAGGACCTTCCATCCAAAAAGGATGGCAGCTTGTATACAGAGCTATTTTCTGTTTCTTTGGAAATCCCAGATCCTTCTCATATTTCCAGTCATTAAACTACACTTCCAATACCCAGAGATGGTAAAGCCAAATCACTACTAACAAATCTTATCTCAGGGTATGCAGAAAACCTTACCAGCAGAGCTCCCATCTTCTGTCCTCTCACCACCCAGAACTTCTCCAACAGTCACACATAGTCTCCTCCCTCCTTGCACTGACACTCCCCACAGTCCTAGTTCACCCTATGAAAATCAGAAGTGTTATAAACCATCCAGACCAGGAGCAGGACCATCCACCATCCCTGTGACCCCATGGAGAGGCGCCCAGGCTGGAGCAGGTTTGCTGGCAGGACTTGTGACCCCATGGGGGATCCAGGCTGGAGCAGTCCATTCCTGAAGGACTGCACCCCATGGAAAGGACACATGAAAAGTACCCACACTGGAAGAGTTCATGAAGAACTGCAGCCTATGGGAAGGACTCACATTGGAGAAGTTCACGGAGGACTGTCCCCTGTGGGACAGATCCCACACTGGAGCAGGGGAAGAGTGTAAGGAGGAAGGAACATCAGATTCAATGAGTGATTAACAGACTGCAACCCCCATTCCCCATGTCCCTGAGCTGTGCAGGGGGAGGAGGTAGAGAAATAGAGATCCGGAAGAAGTGAGGGGTGGGGGGAAGGTGTTCTTAAGGTTTGGGTGTATTTCTCATTACCCTACTCTGATTTGATTGGCAATAAATAAAATTAATTTCTCCAAGTCTGCTTTACCCATGACAGTAATTGGTTAATGTTCTCCCTGTTCTTATGTTGACCCATGAACTCTTTTCTATCTTATTTTTTCCCTGCCCTGTCCTGCTGAGGGGGAGTGATAGAGCAACTTGGTGGACACCCAGCCAAGGTCAACCCACTATTCCTCAGTTCTGGGTTTAGGAACCATCAATGTGAGGGGAAGGTAAAATACCTGAAACCCGTTAGTCTACAGGACAGACCTCAGGAAGGCACTGAATGACACAGGACGTGTGCATGCAGCAGGGGCACCAAGTAAGTGGGCACAGGTATGGTCACCAGGGCCACCAGGCACACAGGGAGTTGCTAAAATGATAAACAGCTCCATGTGGAGGGGTGGGAAGAGACTCTTTTATGTTCAAAACAAGAGCATGGGATTGAGGATTCACACCTCTTCAAAGACATGAGCTCTCACAGCTAACAGTGGAGTTGAGGGTGCTGCAGCAACTTGTCCTGCTTGGTTCTTGCCAGCACACTGGACCCTGCAGTGGAGCTGCCACAGACACATGCTTTATAAATTACCACCCAGACACACCACCAAAGAGTCATTACCACATCCAGGGGAGGTGTGAAAAATACCACCAACTTTCCCAGTGTCTGCCAACACTGGTGAAAGCAGAAAATCTGGGCAACACATAATAAGAAGAAAGCAAGAACTACAAGAGTATAACAGTACAAAGAGAGACTAAGGTGTCATGGAGAATCAAAACAGGCTGTCATCCCAAAGAGAAAAAAGAACACTATTAATCTCCTTCCCGTAGGCTGCACATGAATAATAAGCAGATCAAGGTGTGAGCAGACAGATCCAACACGTACCTTAGCAGATGGAATATCATTACTGGACACAAAAGGGTCAGTACTGGGTCCCAAACAGTGCGAAGAAATGTGAAAAACCTGTGAGCAGCTTCCGGAGTCCAGGACAATCTGATAAGCACTTAGTAATGTGAGGTAGAGATGGAAAGAGCAAAGCAAACAAGAGATTCAAAGGTAATCCACTGTGACTCCAACAGGTAACGAAGAAGTCCTTGTCTACCACCAAGACAGAATTAGAAGAATTACTAAAGATTAAAAATACTGAAGGGCAGGTTCCCAGAAGACTCATTTTATCTGATTATCCCTGCCTTGTTTCAAGAACACAGAATACATCACAAAGGTCAGTGATTAATTGATAGAGCAAGCAAGACTTGAACCTGGAATCCAGTGATGCAATATTAACCAAAGTCATCCTAAAAATTACTCAGCAATGGGCTCTGAGCAGAGCACTGACCTCTTCATAAAGAACAGCACTCTGAAAAACAAATGACTCATCCCATGCATCTTCCCAAATCTGTTATGTCCTAACAACTGGAAACTGGATTTGCCTTTTCTGAGTACTGAGGACAGGCACTGTCTTCAGGGAAGGACGGTCAGGCACATAAGCTAAAGGAAAGAATTTCTCTAGAACAAAAGTTCATCAATGGCATCAAGATGGAAAAAAAAAAAAAACCCAAACAAACAGAGGGAAAAGGGGGGTGGGGGTGGAGGAGGGAGGGGGAGAGTGAAAGGAGGGGGAGAGGTTGTTTTGAAAATTGAACAAAATGCACCCTGCAACTACTCGCACAACAGTCCCCTCATGCTGAGGCCACACTGCATATAGTCTATATATTGAATATGTGAATCAATATATGAATACTGTCTATATACAGCCTATAGAAATACATAAAACTCATAATTAACTTGTCACGGCATCCAAGCATCAGGAATCTGGAGAATGCTGATGATAGGTGCACTAGTTCCCAGACCTAAGGCACAACCAGGTCATACCCAGTTATCAAAATCCTTCTCCTTGTTTTGAAAAATAAAAAACCCCACAGCATATCGCTTCACGCACCATGAATGCAACATGGAGATGACACAGCTGAGTGAGACAGAAGACTTGTCACTTCCTAAGCATCAAGACCAACCATTTCTGTAGGTTAATGCCAAGTTCAGACTTTTAAATCCATATTCAAGATTTAACACGCCGGTATGATTTCCCATGACTGCTAAATATCCACACTCTGGTTTCAAATCAACAGCAGTTTTGACTATTGCACACATCTGATAATTTAGGTGTTTAATTTTAGGCTTCCAGTACTAATTTTAGATTCAAATTTGAAATATTTGTCCTCAACACTCTGCATCTTAATCAACTTTGCAAACAGGCACTTCTTGCCCCAGCCTTACTCCAACCAGATATGAACTTTGCATTCTTTTACCCTTCTCACAAGGGCAAAACCTACAAGATGGGTGCTGTAGCTTCCCATCTCCACCCCAGTCCTGCACCACTGCTCAGAACCTGTTTTGTAGCTTGTCAAAGAACCCTTGCCAAGATAACACCCACATGAAGATACACTGGAAGACTACAAAAGGGTCCCCATGTTTGACCGACACCACAAGGACTTGTTTTCTCTCAAAAGATTAGTTTCATATTAGTTACTCCCAATAAAAAGTAGACCTAACCCATCCTGTCTACTACTGGGGCATTATCAAGAACAGTAGCACCTCACAGGTCAGCAAAATTATTTGCCTCCATAGGTAAGGTAGATGTAAGTTCTGCTTTGCAGTGAGGGCACGTACTTACTGCTCTGGTTGGCGTTGCGGGCTGTGAGGGGTGCTTTCTGCTACTGGCTGTTCAGCCTCAGCTGGATCCTTACAAAGGAGATGCTAAAACCTGCACAGGGGACATGAAACATGCCCTCTCCCCTACCCTCAAAGACCTGGCCTGCACCATGAAGAAAGCAACTGTTTGAAGTGAGATGTCGACTATCAGAGTTGAGGCACCAAGAAAGCCCATACATCACCCTCCACTAAGGCGTGTATCCTACTGAGCATGACAGACATGATTTATGCCACCTGTATTATCCAGAGCATACATATGGAAGGCGTTGAACCTGCTAGTCCTTCATTCACATCAACCCCCTGCATTTCTTTAGAGCAGCTTCAGAAGAGGCCCATTTGCCACAGTAGAAACTTCTAAGTGAGCATTTGTAAGAGTTAATAGAATCTGAAATGGACAGAAAAATGGGAGTTTAGCAACAGATGTAGACAGCAAAGCTCTGAAAGGCAGTTTGAGTCACTACAGAGAGGTTTGTGAAATATTCAGAACATCTAGTCTTTACCACAGAAGAGTGCCGCTGCTGCACTTTAGCAGGCTGATTTTTGGATGTCTAATCTACATTTCAGACATGCATTAGTTTTCCTTAAACATACACAGCATAATGCAAGGAAAAATTAATTCAGCCTTATTTTAAAAGGATGCACTACTTTGAAAGAGAGGATAGTTGCTGAAGTCACTGGAGATTTCCTGGATGCAACTCCAAAAATCACTGATCTTCCTGTGTTTTATAAGCTATTTTGTCACGACAGATGAAATATAGGAATTGAAAGATGTATACAGCCAACTGTATCCCTATCTCATATTACTTCCTGTGATCTTTCATTTGGGATTAACACCACCCAAGCAGCAGAGATTAAATGCACATCTCTTCCCTTCTCCTCTCCAGGACAGAACATAACTCCTGTTCCTCCAGGAACCAGTTCAGGCCAGAATAGAGCCAGGATCTAGCACAAATTTTACAGCCTGCACAGTTTAAAATTTGAAAACAGTGTAAAATTTGGAAAACTTTACAGTCTGTGAAGTTCCCTCAGTCCAGGATGCAGAGATGTCTCTAACAGAGAAACAAGGAAAACCATTAGCTTTTAACCCCAAAGGTTTGCTTACCTGTGCAGATGTGCTGTTGAGCTTCTCCAGGCCATTCTCCAGCCGCTCCATTTTTGCTTTTAAATCCTTTCCCTTTTTCAGTAGCAAATTCTGATAGAGTTTGATTTGCTCAAGGAATGACTTCGGAGTTGTATAGTTATATCGGTGCTCATTGCTCAGATACAATCGGGACATCTCGTTGACACTTGTGTGGACATAGGCCATGAATTTGCTTATTGAATTTTTCAATGAATCCTAAAGGTAAGATAAGAAAACAAGGAAAAAATATTTTACACAGAACAACTGAATATAGCATAGACCTGTGCTGTATATAAAGGAATTTATCAACTTTCTATTCTGCTGCAGCAAAATCCAGGATGTAACATCTAAGTTGATCCCTTTTCATTTGTTATCTCTAAGATAACTTTGTCTGTTTGTGTACTTTATACCTTCTTTTGTATCTTTTTATCTCATACTTCATCTTATCCCAAGAAAATTTTCCTAGCATTCAACTCTATAAAATAGCCTTTTAAGTATAAATTTGGGCTTTTCTCCTTTACAAATGGGTGAAGTACACACTCATAAAAAGAAACACTGTAGACCTTATTCATCCAAAATCCTACCCAGAAAAGCTAAATAAACAGAACAGAATCTCTTTTAGTCTAGTAGCAGGTTGTCATCAATGAGAACTTGACGTATTTTTGCCCTTGAGAATTACAGTTGCTCAGACACGCACGTGGATAGAAAAGCGTATGTTTCCTGTAATAATCACAAGCATTAGGTTGTTTTCTGCATCGATTTGTAACCTGCCTCTCTTGCTAGCAAAGCAGTCATTTCACTAGCAATACAAACACATAAGAGTGTACAAACACAAAAGACCCAGTTCTGCTCGGGTCCATGCTCCTCTCTGAAAAACCTGGACCAAACAGGGTTCAAGCGGGGTTCAATTAAGCGTAATGCATTACAGTACTTCCAGTGGTTCCTCTTCAAGCAGTCACTCAGAAATCCTGGATAAGTGTTGGAGAGCAATAAAGGTGAGCAGAGTCCTCTGCAACACCATCCTTGCTGTATGAAGCATTGCTGGCACTAACCGGAGGGACAAGGTCACATCTGGCTGCCACCAGCACAACGTGGCCAGGGGTGGCCAGTACCTGCACCCTGCAGAGGAACTCGACCCAGGCACAGCTCAACACCCCAGTTGTTGGTGGGTGAGGTGCTCACCTCCACAGTCTCTGTTTCTTGCAGAAAGCGGAGGCTGACAGACTCAAGGGCCTCCTGTGGCCACTCCTGGAACCAGTCTATGGCTGTGCAGCTGACAATGGCAGGGAACCTCCTGCTGCGGACACGCAGCTTGTTGCCAACAGGTGAAAAACACAGCACGACCTGTGGAGCCCAAGGAAAGAGAAAGTGAGAAGGCATGGCTAGGAGCAGACACCAGGCTCCAGCCACACCCAGACCAGACTCTACCAGCCACTTCCAATGGAAGATCTTGCACCTTCAACCTCTATCCCTGCACTTCAGGCCAGAAAGCCTGGTCTGGAAAAGGCACAATCTAGCAGTAAACACATTTTTTTTCTCTGAAATAAAAACAAGCAGTGGTGTTAAGCATTGCTACAGTCAAAAGCAGAAGCTTGGCACACTGTAAAGGCTACAGCCGGAGTTCAATATAACCACTCTTCCCCACTTTAGCAGTGACACAAAGCTTCACCCAGCAGGTAACTGGCATCCAAATTTAAAGGGTGAAACCAGGAATTAAAGTTAATGGATCTAAGTTCTCCTGGCAGGACCATAGGCCTACCTGGACTGTTTCCCTGAAAGCCAGCACTGAAAAGGGTTGAGGTGGCTCAAACTAAAATCTGCTTTTACCAGAATGAGAAATTATTTTAAAACAGAGAAATTTCAAAACAAAGCAGAATGGAAATAAAAGCATTTGTGAATGTGTTTTCCCGGCTTACTGCATGTCTGCACAGCAAGTCCTTTGATTGTCAGACTTTTATTTCAATCCCACAGCTCCTAAAACTTTCTGAGCTGCAGTAAATTGTGCAGAATTACTGAGTCTCTGGGAAATCTCTCTTCACATTATTCTGGGGCCTGGTCAAGGGGCTTTTACTCCCCTGTTCAGCATCCTCCCAGCCCTCCCATTTCTCCTTCATGCCTGTCTTCAGTACCTTTCCCTTATCCATCTCCCTTTCCCAGCAGGCTGGGACCCTCCATCCCCACACAGCCAGCTTGCTCAGCTCCTCTCACGAAGGCACAAGCTCTCCCTTTTCCAGAAGGCAGCTCCTCACCCAGGGTGTAAAGTCAGGCCAAGGCAAAGTACCTTCCCTCTTTGCTGCCCTACCACCAGCTTTAACAGCAAAATAAGACCCAAGGACTAACCTCTGCCACCACCGTTCATCACAAACCTTTTCCTGCAAGCCTGCCTCAGTTGGATTTACAAGCTCTGCTAATTCATTGCCTTTCCAGTGTACCTCAATAGCGAACCGGATCCTGGGCTGTATCAGGAGAAGTGTGGCCAGCAGGTCAAGGGAGGTGATTCTGTCCCTGTGCTCTGCTCTTGTGAGACCCCACCTGGAGTGCTGCGTCCTGCTGTGGAGCCCTCAACATCAGAAGGATATAGACCAGTTGGAGCAAGTCCAGAGGAGGCCATGGAGATGCTCAGAGGCTGGAGCACCTCTGCTATGATGAAAGGCTGCGAGAATTGGGGATTGTGCAACCTGGAGAAGAGGAGGCTCCGAGGAGACCTCATTGCAGCCTTCCAGTACCTGAAGGGGCTACAAGGAACCTGGGGGGGACTTTTTACAAGGGCCTGTAGTGACAGAACAAGGGGTAATGGGTTTAAATTGAAAGCAGGGAGGGTTAGATTAGATATCAGGAAGAAATTCTTCCCGCAGAGGGTGGTGAGGCACTGGAACAGGTTGCCCAGAGATGTTGTGGATGGCCCATCCCTGAAAGTGTTCAAGGCCGGGCTGGATGAGGCTTTGAGCAACCTGGTCTAGTGGAAGGTGTCCCTGCCCATGGCAGGGGGGTTGGAACTAGATGATCTTTAAGGTCCCTTCCAACCCAAACCATTCTAGGATTCTATGATGATTCTATGATTTAGGGAGAGTCACCAGACAGAAGACAACCAAGATGCTGGAAGAGCTACAAAACAGACACAGCACCCATCAGAAATTCCCCTCTACACTGTGAGAAGAAGGAGGACTGGATTCCCTCTCTTTGGGCATCTCTAGTGTGGCATGGTCCCCAAATTTTAATTCAGAACTCTCTGTCTGTTCCCCATCCTAAACATGAACCTTCATGCATCGAAAAGGTAACAGGCCACCCTACCTCACTGGATGTGTCCCACCAACACCAACCATGGAGTGAGTAAGGAGGAGGATCTTCTTGACAAAGGTCAAGTCTTCACTCACCACCCACCCTTGCCTCCCTGCTCTGGGACAGCAGCACTATGCAGCCCAGCAGATGGGTAAACACCTTCTGGAAGAGTCTAACTACTTCTTGCACTGCACTTGCTCTATGTGCTGGGCATACCTGGAAAGTCCTTAAACAGTTTTGATGCCTTAGGACATATTTTTAAAGCCTTTCTACGCTGGAATATGGGCTGTAATGAGAGAAATCCTGTCAGCATGTTCTGCCCACCCAGTTTCCAGCACTCTGGTTTTAAGATAGAGGTTTTTTAATTCTTCTGACTATATCTTGTCAACAACATGAAGACTGATCCCCTGTGTAACTTTTCCAAGCAGCAAAACCTAGTCCTGATGCACTCCAGTTAAACCCAGTTAAAGCATGGCTTTGAAAATGGAAAGGCAGATCGCACTCAGCTCTTGAAAAAGAAAATACTCAACTCCATAGTGTTGTCTAAAGTCCAAGAAGTGATGACATCAGACACCATTTCTTATGCTTTAGTACTGCTTGCTGAGAGAATCATAGTCCATATCATGAACAGGAGGAAAAGCCTTTTGGGCTTCAGTCCCTACAATGTAGCCCAAAGCAGCTCCACCCTGTGCCCCTGCACCAAGGTTGACGGTGAGGACCTGAACTCCCCCAGCCTCTGTCTCACCTTCAGCTGTCGTCGAACACGCTCTATAAAAAACTTCCAGCAAGTCTCCCTGGAGTCCACTTGCCCCCGGCCTTTGACTTCATTCCTCACACTGTTGATGATGTTTTCAACTTCATCATCAGGGAAGAGATCAGGGATTTCACCTGAGAGAAGGGGGAATGTTTGGTTAACTGGCCTTGATTTTGTTGCATTCTCAGAACAAAATGAAGTGGCTGCCCCCCTTTTCAGGGCCTCAAGGAAGCTCCTTCTTCATGAAAAATCATTGAGATTAAGGCCCTGGCAGCAGAAAGGTGGTACAGAAGGTCATTCTGCTAAAAAATAAACACTTGTGAAAGCAAATTTCTTATAAAAGCACAAGATAAACAAACATAGAATAGAGTCAAAGTAAAGAAAGGCCATTTTTTTCTAATCTACAGTGCTAATTACTTTACCAAAAAAATCAAATACCTAATACATGATAACAAAATCATTTTAGTTTCACAAATGAATTAGTTACATGTACAATTTCTGCAGCTCTTCAACAACATTTCAGCAGTGGTCAAATAATACCAAAACATTTTAAAAATTAATAATATTTTTAAAAATTTTTGAAGTTAATAGTTATGCAACTAATAGCAAAAAATGTAACCAACCAAATATTTCTTAGTGATTCCTTAATTTATCATCTATTCACTTCCTTTCTGGCTTCTGATTTGATTGAAATCACCACTATTGAGTGATGCTGTCAATATGAGCACTAATCACTTAGGAAAAGACACTAATCAGAAATCTGCTCATTTATAAGAAGACTAAAATACATATTTTGTTCTAGCTTCTTAGGTGATGATAAGAATTGAAACAAGTAAGAAAAACAAGCATGCAGATATCACAGCGCAGCTAGACCCATCAGTCAGCATGCGTTCAGCAGCACTATCTTGTGTCATGGGAAGCCACGGTGCCTTCCTCATTCCAGCTGCAATTCTGAGCTGCCTCTCTGGACCTTGAGTGAGAACCTCTGATTTGTCCCCACTTCCCCACATCGCAACCACAGAAAAACATAACACTTTCCAAAACCATCATAAGATGACCTGGGCATCCCAAAGCCAGGCTGCTCAGTCTGTCCCTTGCTGCAGGACACTGCAGAGCTTCACCCTGCATCATGAGACAGTTGTGTCATCTACACCATGCAAAAGAGCTGGTGGGAGTTACTCTCTACCCTCCACAACAACCCCTGCCCTGGTTACAAACTCACCACAAGCAGGGCTTGTTTGCTGCTCAAACCATCTGGCCAATTTACAGCTGCATATATCAACTCTGGAGTTACTCACAAACTATCGCTCCCCTGTGCTGTCAAATCTCCACCCATGGAGGTCACTTGAACCAGCTGGTACCTTCCCACTCCCAACTCATAAATAAGGCAAGAAGTGTCACACAGTTAGTAGCAGTGAATTTCCAGGGAGCCTGGGGAATCCACCTACTCTGGGTTACCTGGTACAGCCACAACTGCACACTCCCATGTGCACTGATGGTGCAGCACACCCAGCATAGGGAGTGCTCATCCACACATGCTTATGCCATATTCTGCAGGGAACAGAGCATCTGCATGTAGACAGACTATTCCGAGATGGGCAAGCAACAACTCAAAAACTCAAATGCATCTGCAAATACAAAGAGGAAAAGGACCGGAATGGGATAAGCACAAAGACATGGTCATCTGGTGGCATGGCATCATCCACCAACTCATAGATACTCCAGTCTGATATTTTAGTCAGGAACAACCTGACTTCATTAGACAACTAGAGTGTTGGATGCATGTGATCCTTTGGTCAAACTCCTCCTCTGCCGATACCTTGCTTTGGCTCTGTCCTCAGCTGCAGTATCACAACAGACATGTCACTTAACGTCGATGTGCCGTATACCTTGAATGTATGGAAAAACTGAGTACAAGACATCAGAGAAAAAAAATCTACCAGATGATGAAGTGCATCTTTACCAAGACCTTAGCACTGCTTTTACCTGGAGCTTAACTCACAAATCTTCAGGCTTACTTCATATATTGCCCTTCTGTACATTCTAGAACTACAGAAGAGCAAAACTACATGAGCAAATCTATTTTGAAAAGGGGGAAAGGAGAAATCAAAGCAATGAGAGACATACCTGATGCTAACAAGTCATTCACCAGCACCAAGAATTGCTCATCCGCCACTTGCGTGTCAGTCATCAGAAACACGGTGCCTATGTTCTTCACGCCAGCTTTCAGGTACTGCTTTGCCAGGTCTGCCTGAAGGTTGAAATCCAGGTAGACTACTTTGCACCTACGTTCTGCAAAGCACAGCCTAGGTACCCCACCTACGACCGGGATATTTCAGAATCTTCCCATTAACCAAGAGCAAAGTAATTGCAATTAATGAGCACAGAACTGCACTTTGGACACTCTCCATCTTCATGGCTGAGCTTTCCAGCTTATATGGGGGAGCCAATTGCTCTCATCATTGTAAGACATTATGAAGTAAGACTTGACATTATGCCCAAGTCTGTATAACACAAAAATGAGAAGAAAAGCCTGTCTAGCACTGCTACATTAAGGGAAATGCCTGTGGCTGAAACACTTAGAGGTCAATGGATGTGGCTGAAGACATCAATACAATCCATGGTTGTGGGAATTCATAAAGTCACTCTGCCCTGGGCTGTGGGTATAGGGCGGCTAAAGCACCACAAGGACTGGGAGAGAGAGCAGTGACTGGAAGTGTTGGTCCTTGGTACCCCCATGCTGTAGATTTCTCTGGTTTCACAAGTATATATAATTTCTTTTTTTCAGCTTGAGGCGCTGCAACACATGGGTTTTTTATTTGTGAGGAAGGTGGGGAGGATGCCTTGTGCAAACATGAATATTTCAGTTGTGTATTTCTTTTTTCACATCCAGAGTCCAAGCAGGGACTCACCCTTCAGTCTCCCACTCAGTGTAGTGATGCTGACAGAGCCTGTTTGCATAGAAAAGCTGCTTCATTTCAGAGTGGGGCAGGCTTGTGCGACCTCAATGAAAACAACTTCTACGTGACCACAGGTCATCAGGTCATGTCACTGATGGGGAAGGGACCTGGAGCCATTGGACATTATGTCTCCGAGGCAGAACAAAGTGAAGTTACAGTGATTATGATTTTTACAACATTTTTAATGAGACTTATTTTGTCAGCAGCTTAAATACTTTTAAACCATTTCAGTGTTTTAAATGTTGATTTATAACTCCTAAGCTCATTAGCTTTTGCATATATATAAGCACAGGTGCGTATTTCCCATAGTGAACTGTCCACTGTCCACCCAGTCCCTTCCTTACACAAAACACCAGAGGAAGAACTGTATACCATTTGTGAACTCTCCTTCTCCTGCCTTCTGCTCTTTTTCCACCTCAAAATCACTCCACAACAGGCACCTCACAGATGAGCTAATTACCACATCTTTGTCTAATTAGAAGTAATGATCAAATAGAACTTTTCTGGTCTTTTACAGTTTCTTGAAGAAGCATGAAGTGGATGCCCACACCACTGGGTTCATTAGCACAGCCCAGCGCTGACACGGCCTTGGGCTGGCTGAAGTGCTCTCAGGCCTGGGCAGCTCAAAGGATTGGCAGAGGACACCAGGTCTGTCTGCATCCCTGGGCAGACATGCTTCAGCAATGTATTCTGAGAAGTACTGCTCCTCCCAGTAGTTCAATACTCTGGCTGAAGCTTTTTAGCATCTTCACAACGGTATCACGCAATACGCAACAAGACAAAGTTTTCGGAGCAAGTTCTGCCCTTTATTTCTTTCCCCCTCCCCCACCTCAGCCTTAAAAATCACCTACCTTCAGGTCAGGGATCCCATAACCTTTCCTCAAAGTGATCTGGAAAACCTCCAGAGAGCTAATGAAGGCTGCCAATCTGGTCAGGCTCTGCTTGCCGCTTCCGCCCACACCAACCAGGAGAGCATTTCCCCTGGGGGACTCCAGGATACGGTTGATGCGGCAACTAAATTGAAGCATACAAAAACTCTCATTAATAAGAGTATTTTTCTTTTTCTCTGCCCAGTGCTTTTCAATACATATTTTATTCACTAAGAAACTGTATTCTGAATGGGATGAAAAATATCAATCTAAGGGACATGTCAGCAATCAATTCCCACCTCTGCTGAGACTTATACAAAGGACGCAGCTGATGAAAAAAAATGGTTTGGTGGCAATTCAGACTGTGTCCCATTTTTTTTCCACCTGACAAGTCCTTCTGGACAGAACTATTTTAAAGTGGAGGCCTGGGTTGGGAGGGAGGGAGGATCTTTGCAGGGACGACAATGGAAAAAGCACATTACATTTACATGCAAAAACTGAGAACAAAATTCCAGGCTATGATACACCTCCCCACTAAAGGACTCCCTTCACAAAGCATTTGGGGTCCATGCTCAGGTGAAAAGTCCTGCCATGCATTGAAGTATTTCATGTATGTCTAGAACGACATAAAAAAGTGTCCATGTTTCCTGTTTATTCAAACCATCACCACTTAAGAGTCAGAATTTCTCAAAAATGAACTTGCTGTTATTTCTCAAGTCTGTTCACTTGTCCTGTCTCAGAATCGCATACTGAACTCTGCCTGCCTCCAATTCACTCTCTTTAAGCACTTGCTAATATCCCCATGTGCTAAAGCCCTAAATATGGGGGGTCTAGAGGATGGTACCTGCAAAAACCTCACTGACCTCTGTCTCAAATGCAAGCACCATTACTCTCTTCACATCATTGCCTTCGTTCAGCTCACTTAACTGAGTACTTTCCCAGACTAGTTAATACATTTTTCAAGTAAGACTGAAGGAGATACTGTACTGCTTTAGCACAACTCAAGTATTAGATGATCTCGATACAGACTCCCACCAATTGTGAAACTACATGCAGAAAAGCAATCCAGTTTGTGGGGGAGCTTTAGTGTTCCTGGTTTCAATTGTCTAGGCCAGCTCTCTCCAAAGAAGACAAGGTGGTCTCTGCCTTTGATGTGCTCTCCTGGGCTGAATGTTTTGTGAACATGCACAATGAGGAAGTGACTGAAGGTAACTCCCTGTGCTGG
>NW_010272627.1:0-12400 GCF_000690775.1 Eurypyga helias
CACAGCTTGTGGAGGCATAGCTTGTGTTAGCCCAAGATCACTTTTTCCATGTAGCTGAAATAGTTTCTTCAAATGTAGTAATCTAAATCAGCGAAGGAGTTGTCACAACTGTGACTGTACCTTCTCGTTGACTTTGCTGTGATAACTGTTGTGGTTCAGAAGAATGGACCCAAGGCGGTACCTGTGTAGCTTGGCGATCAATATTTTTAGCGAAAGGGAAGCTCTGCATATGGACTGAACTCTCTGTTGGTTTCTTTCCAGCTGGAATCTACTGAAATAGAAATTTGTTAGTTCTTCGCATGATTGAAGTCTCTGTGGTGGGTTGATGCTAGACACCAATGAAGCACACTCCCCCTCCCCCCGGGATAGAAGATAGAAGAGCAAAGAGGAAAAAAAACTTGAGTCGAGATTAAAAACAGCTTAATAAGTGAAGGAAAGGGCGGGAGGGTGGGAAACACCAAATGATACAGAGACATTCATTCCACACCTGTCACCTGTCACAAGCAGGCTGATGCCCAGAAGTTTCCAAGCAACAACTACTCAAGAAAGACTACCCTTGGTTTTATTGCTGTGTGCAATGTCATATGGTGTGGATTATCACTTGGGTTCCTTTGGTCAGCTGTCCTGGCTGTGTCCCCTCCCCCAGTGTCTTGCCCACCCCCAGCCTACTCACTGTAGAGGTGTGTTATTAGCACTGTTCTAGTCACAGGTTTAAAACACTGCACTGTATGGGCTGCTATAAAAAAATTAATTCCATCCCAGCTAGACCCAGCACAGCCTCCTACACCATGAAGTCCCTGGTTTTCCACTCCTGGTTTCCTTTCCCTGAAACAATTTCTTGTTTTCCTTTTCCATTGTCTGGCTCTATTTTAAAAATGTACTTGAAATGAAGTTTTATTCCTTGGCAAGTGCTAGAAACATCTTACTGTACTTGGAATCTGTGCTAAAACCCATAAAATTACCAGGCACTGATAAACTCAGAAGATAAACATGATAAACTAATGTTTTTGTAGTCAGGGTAGATCCGTCCATTCTTCTCTCTCCACACACATATGCGCACCCCTTATTTCAACAATTATACAAATAAAATGTTACATTACACATGTGCACCTGCACACGGATGTGTATTTAATGTATTTATGGGTACAGCTTAATTTATTTACAGAACATCTTTAAGCTTTATGGGAAGAATCCTGAGAACAGTCAAAGACCAGAGCTATCACTGGTACCAGTAACATACTTTTGAAAGTCCATCTATTCTGACCAGGAATGCATTAGAGAAAAACTGGAAAGGAAATCAAAGTTGCTTTGATTTCTTAAAAGGTAGGAAAGATAATTGCTGCATCTTCCTTGAAAAAAATACTGTTGATTATATCATTTCAGGTCAGATGTAGTTTACAGAAGCCTAGACACAACCTCAAGAAAAGTGGTCAGCAGCTAGGAAAGAATGTTTTCCTTATATACCACATCTTGGCCTGTGCATAGTCTGTCTTCACCTCTACTCATGTTCATCCTGTAGCACTCTGCAATCACACCAAGGTATGGAACAATTTCACCACTGATCTGGTCAATATTTGAAATGTGCCAAACCACCCTATAACCCTCTGCTGATCTTGGGTCCCTTCACCTGTGCAGGATCAATTAGTATTTTTGCTGCCTGTAAAGAAGCTAATTCAGTGGAGCACGCTGTGTAAACACCAGAAAAAGACTAAAACAAGTGCCTAAGTAATTTCAAATTCCCTCTAAGAAAAAAAATCTTACCTTTATGAGAAGGTGGATGAGAATTAGGAGAGGGCTGAATCTTATTTCTTACCCTCATCTGCCTTTTGTAACTCTACCAGTATTGCCTTAATTCAAAGGCTTTTTTCAGCTCTTCATCTGAATAAGCATATGGGGAATTTTTTACTGCAGTGCTTTAACAAGAGATGGGGCATTCGTGACAGCTGAAAGAATTTTTTGGTTGGAATGTTAAGCTCGGTGCTTATGGCAAACAGTGCTGCTGGTAAGACATTCCCTGGTGTTCCAGCGCTGTCTGATGATTTCATGTAACGTGTCAAATTCTTCCTTCTCGTAGATGTGCATGACTTGCCATCACCCTGAGCAGACTTCAGCCTAATGGCAGGCAGTAATTTACAAGGGCATCTTTCTATTATTTTACTCGTTTTATCTTTCCGTAAGAGAGCAATCCTTTGACTGATTGTATTTCTGAAGCTGTTCTGGTCAGACAGACAGGCTCTTGCCTTGCTCTAAGCAGTAAAAATCGTAGCAGGCTAAATAGTACAGATGGCAATTAGTCAATAGTGTTTCCCCTGCCTGTCACAATAACTTGAGCATGCCCTGAATGTAGTGAATCTGTGCTACCAAATCAAGCAGCCAGCCTGCTCAAATAAAATGAAATGACAATGAAATGATCGTGCTTGCAAAGTCTTTAGCTGTGATTGAGACAGAGAAGGGATAACTTCCATTAGAGCCAAAATTAATGAAAGTGTGTAAAATTCAGGCTTTGAGGCTAAGTTCCTGGTATTGGAAATATCAGTATGAAACACACGTTTCAGTATAGCATCTCTCTATTTTACATCATTTTTTTTCCAAGGGTTTTTATTTTCCTTTATAGAATATAGCCTTTGTATTCTGTGAAAGCTAAATTCTGAAGAAAAGGATAAAACAGATTATTTTGTATCTACCTAATCCCATCTCTTCCTTGGTGACCCTGTAACATTATCAGATGCAAATGTGCAGTGACCAAAATCTTGGGATCTGCTGAGACTGGGATATGCTTACCACTAACTCCTGTACAGGAGCAATCATCTTTATCATGGTGTCAGCATTAACTTCCTGTATAGATGAGGGTAATCATGTTTAGTCAGCCGTGGCAATTATTTATACTTCTTTGTCTTTGAATTTTTCAAAAATTGAGGCAAATTTTCTTTAATATTGGTTCAACACACTTTCACAATAAAATTAAGGGAGAAAGGCATGTTTTCCTATCCTTGTTTGAATTTGGAAATCCTCCTCCTGCCAAGGTGAAACACACTGTCAGCCCCATTTGACACCAAGGCTTTGTCTCTGGTGTATACATGTGGTCCACAGAATTCTCCTCTGTAGTATCTAACGAAGCAAGAGAGATTTCCTCATCATTTCAGAAATACATTCCTAATGGTTGTGCTCCAACACTGGCTTGGATCTCCTTGAGTTAATTAAAACCAGCTCTGTATTTCTGAAAACACCACTGTCCTTGCCTACAAAGACAAAGCAATACTCTGCAGATCTGAAAACAAACTCTCCCTTTTCTGACTGCGTGTGAGAGTGTGTTCAGTAAGCAGCTAGGTGATAGATGAACAAATGCTGATTGTCAGGTATGAGCTGAGAGCCAAGAGGGTTAGAGCTCTGCTGAAGAGCAGTAATGAATTTCAGGATATTTTAATCAAATGTTGCCAACATTGTTGAGCGAACAAATAAAGAAAACACTAAGAACTACTGAATTCATAGGTGAGGAAGGTCATCAGTAATACTAGGGCTACAAATGATGGAGAAAATGATTAAGCTGTCATTTCACTCATGCATAACCACTGTGTGCAGGAGCAGTTTTCACTTAATTTACTAGTGGTGGAGGAATTTAGTTTTTAATGGAAATGTCTGAGCATCTGCAAAAGGGAAGCTGAGCATGAACTGGAGCTTGCTATAAAATAACTGTACCATTTAGTCTTGTAAGGTGTTTTTTTGTTTATTAGCTTATTAATACGTGTCAGCCATACAGTTTGTGTTGTTCTGTGATTAACTTGAAGTTAACACTTGTTTGAATTAGCTCGGGTTTGTTTCTTTCTTATTTGGGTCTCATGATATCTGTTTTCACGTGGATGCTGTTCTGCCAAATTCACTTGTCGGTTTTGGCCAGTTTGTTATATGTTTGGACACTGTTAAAGCCTCGGCGCAGGGAGAATCTGGTGCTTTTTTTCATAATCATTTAACTAATAGACATTTAATTCCAGATCCAAGTAACTGAAAGGTATTGTTAACTGAGTTTTCTTCCTCCTCCTTCCAAATAATTATGCCTCCATATAAAATAGTAAATAATCTCGGTGCACTGAAACCACCACCACATTTTAAATTAATTAGCCTCTTCCAGAGAAATATTTTTCAGAAGTGTTGGGCACAGGCAGTGAAATACAGAAAAGGCTGGCATTGGTGCCACTGCCCATGTGATGAGGTGGTTGTTGCTACCTACGAGGGCTTCAGCAGGTAGGGCTGTCGGCTTACTGTCTTTTGTGGATACTAGGTTCTCGGAATTTAGAAGGAAATACAGTTGTGAGTTGAGAGCCTGAAACGTGTTTACCTAGGGGTGGAAGTGAGGTTATAGGGAATGACCCACCGCCATGCTAAAATGGGTATTGCGCTTGGAGGTAGGGGTATGGCTCCACGTTTGTTAACACGCTAAGCCTTTCAGTGGGTATTTTCAGCAAAGTGGTGTACACCTACAGCCTGTACACGATCATATTTCGTTAGTAAGCTGTACATGAACAGGCTAGTCTGTTGTAATTATACTAAAAATTGCGTATTAATGTGTGTATGTATACACTGAAAACCTCTGATTTACATACATTGATGGGATTCACTTACTTGTAGGGAACACCTGGAATGCTAGACACATTAAAAACAAACAAAACAACACGGCAACCCCCTCACCCCTCGAAGTAACTGCAGCTTAACATCATCCATGTAGTCAGGCTAGCAATTTTTAAAAGAACCCTAAATGTTGGGTGCTTAACATCATTCTTTCTTCATGTCTTGCAGGAAATATATATTCACTTCTAGTGCATATGTAAAGGTAGAAATTGAGATTTATAACACACATGTCCAATGCTGTTCTTTTAACAGGGTTTGCAAACTTACTCTGGAGAATGGCTGGGAGGTACGTTGTGCCAGGTGACACAGTTTTCAAGGAAGCCTGTGTGCAAACTCTTGAAGCTAAAAGGAAAATGGTGACAGAGGGACTGATTCTACAGATGTCCCTGGAGTCCCATTAAAATCAAGTCCTCCTTTTATATCCTTGCAATATTACCTGATGCAGTGAGTCATTTTCCAGCATCAGGATTGCTTGGATGCTGCAGAAAGGTACTCACCAGCGTTAATTTGGCACATAAGCAGCTGTTCACTGATGCTGGATCTGTTTTAATTCACTCTGCCTGACCATCTGCATGAAGAACAACATCCTGAATTCTACACCACCTATGATTGACAAATAGCTGATGTTCTTGTATGGAGACGTATTTGTGATGAAGGGAATTCACTGATCATTTTCTGTTTGTAAATTAAATTAACTTTTTACTGTTTGTGGATGAAATTAACTTTTTATTCTGTGGGGAGAAAACCCTAAATTAACAGGAGCCTCACAATGTCACACAGATAACAGCACAAGCAAATTGCAGTTTGCAAATAATGCCCCAATGCAACTAATAATTCCAGTTATAATAATTTCCTATATAAAAATACATATATTGTGGATAATATATAAGCAGTAATAAGGACTAACTTAGAAAATACTGCACTTCTTCCATGTCAATGAATCATAGTTAGGTATAAAGATAAAACTTCCTCACTTTGCTGGCAAAGCAGAAAGACAGCAGCTAGATTTAATGATAGCAGTTCTAATGGAAATTTAAAAATGCTCATTAACTCTCCGAAGTTTCAGTCAAAAGGCAGCAGGGGTATGCCTGGATTAGGATTTTCTGTACAAAACTCACACTGGGACTTGGGCATCAATGTTTGTAATTCTCAATGATGAGTTTTATTTGCTAGGGTTGCCAAATGTTTTCTGAGACTTTTTTTAATAAGCTCTGCATAAATTTGATCTTGCCAAATTAGCTCTTCAGGTTTGACATATGTTGGATGGATTAAATTGTCTTTCTATGACTAGTCTGCACTGTTTGTTCTGTGGCAAAACTGTGCTTGTAGTTCACAAGCAAACAGTGTTTCAGCTCAGCAAAGGGCAAGACTAAAGGGTATTTGGAAGGGGGGAAGGAAGGAATTGTATTTTAAACAAGCTTTTGCAGAAGTTTTTTCTTGACAGGTGTTAATTAAGCATCTAAGAAATGGAGGTCCTACTTTAATTTTGTGTACTTTCTTTTCAAGATGGAAGTTGAAGAAAATTAACGTTCTGATCACCTGAAGATAGTGATGAGGCAGCTCCCAGCAGGATTACTGAGGTACAGTATGAATATGCACTATATGCCCAGGTATGTAAAAGGCATCCATAAAACATGAGTTCATGTCCCATTAAAACTAAACAAAAATATATTCAGGGGGACACAGCAGTAAAACTGCAGGGTATCCAGGCCAGCCTTCATAGACTGAGACTTTATTTTATGCACCTAAAGAAGTAAATCTTAGGATTTTGAAATCATCTAAGCAGATTAGGCAAGAGGTCCAGCTGGGTGAAGATGCATCATCTCAAAGATGCAGTCTCCCATATCAACAGGCACTTGACTGCAGAATTCGCTACAGGAGTTCCTACAGGCTGAAGATGGGAAGAGCTAACATGTGTCCAGTCTGCCATGACCTCAGGCAGGGAATATCAAAGCAGCAGAAAGGCAAATCTTCTCTTGCACAGCCTTTTCTCTCCTTGTCTCCCCCATTATTATAAAGTATGAAGACTACGCTGATGTGTCCCATCAACAGTGAGGCAGCTGAACTGAGACTGACATCGAAACCTAGTTTGTTAGGCAAAGCTGTCAAAATAGGCAGTTTTGGAAGTGATGAATGGCGGAGAGCTTAAATATTTTCAATAGGTTTGAAAATGTATATTGGAATATATTTCAGTACACTTCAATACATTTCACCAGTAAATGGTATTCTGTGAACACCAACAAAAATCTCATTACAACATCATCTACAGAAATAAGTATTATATTCCCTTTCCAGGTAAAGAACATCTGGACCCCTTAGTGAATATCTCTGAGAAAGTCCGTGGCAGAGCTGGGACAGGAACCTGTAGTTCCTTACTGTAAACCTCGTGCTTGGTCCCCTTGCCCGTGGTTCCTTACGTTCTTTGTAACCTTCCTTTCTTTCCAATTTGTAGAAGTTGTTCAGCCGCAGAAGGGGGAGTATGTCTTGGTGTTTAGTGGCAGGTTTTTTTGGTGGTATGCCTGAGCCAACCCCTAATCTGTCACACACAGATCAATTTATAGTATGCTTACACAAGGCAGTGGGGCATGATAAAGACATACCAGAATTAGTGCCAGAACCTGAGGTAGTGTAGCCACTTTGACTTAATGCTGTCCCCAAAGTAGTTAGCCCTGATGCACGGCTCATTCACTAGGGCACACAGCCACACTAATCCAGCTGCTGAGTTTTGAGGATCCATGCCAAATAGAATCATAGAATCATTTAGGTTGGAAAAGACCTTTAAGGTCATTGAGTCCAACCATAAACCTGATACTGATACGTAATACCTTAATCCTAAATACTAATACTCCAGATGATACTGTTAGTTGAAGATTCCTGAGCAAGATAGTCCCTCCCTTACTTATCTCTTACGTTATCCTTGTTCTCTGATTCCCATCCACACTGTTAAACATTTTCTGATGCATAAGTTGTCCTTACTCCGATTCATTAGCCATTGCCAGTGCTAACCAAAAATCTTTCACATTGAGTGGACCGTTGTGAATACTTTCACACAAACGCATGGTCAGTCACAGGTGTACAGGACAGATCTGATGCCTGAACTCAATCAGAAAGCATCGTAGGTAGCTGGACATACATAGACAGATTAGGAGATGCTCCCGGCACACAGATCAGACCCTTAGTACTTCAAGTAAATGAGTCCCATTCCCCACATTCCTGCCCTATGCTCACTGCAGAATTACCCTGTTTCTTCCTTTTTTGGTTTCTGATTTTTTTTATGGAAAGTTATCAGTCTCCCCATCACCAAACCAGTCCAGACAGTGCCATTCCTGTAGCTTTGTCCTGTTGTCTCATTCCATTTATAGCTAATAGGAAAGAGTCTTAGAGGAAAACCTGCCTACATCTTACACCAATTTCTACTTTTATCTCTTTGTGCATCCCACCTTTTATTCTTGTAAGTATTTCCTGAGCGCATATTACAGATGTCCCACTTAGTTTTTCTCCGGTAAAAGCACATAAAGAAACCGAGCAACAAAGGCACTAGCTGCAATATCCGGTCTTAAATGGATGCCTATTCCCAACTCAGAATGCATTTTTGTATTTGTCTAATGTTTGTTCTTCCACCGTCATCAGCTTTGTCAGGCTAACATGCATTAGATATGGTCCCATAATGAAATCTCATGGCATAACCCACTTCTCTACGCACACAAAAGCTGGCAGAGGGAGGAGCGTAGATCAGAGCTGTGCAATTGTGTGGGATCTAAGCGTGAGGATCAGTTACTAGTTCTGAGGCAGCTTGTATTTGTGTCTGAACTTCCTGCTTATGACCATCTCACCACGAGGAATGCTGCCCTTAATGCACAGTAATAACTTCGTTTGGTTTTTAAATGTTCTCCAATACCTTTTGTGACCAGAGGTAAGGAAATGTTTGAAAGGTGACTTTGAAATGCTTTGTGAAATGGATTTCATTTCACAGGGTGTCACTGAACACTACCCCAGTTCTGCTAAGCACAATGGTAGTGCAACTTGTTGAGGGCGTTGCAGGATACATCCCCCAGTGGCTGGGAAAAGCCCTTTTAGAGAAGCTCATGATCTAATAAAGTCCTTATCATTGTTCATGGAGAGGGAAGGACTTGGCTAAGGTAACATCTAATTTACGCAAACACACCTTGTCACCCCACTGTAGCTGAGGGGTTTTTTTTCTTTTTTTTTTTTGGTGCCAAGATTGAGAACTGGCACTTTTCCAGAGAGGTGTGTCAGCGGTAAACGAACATGGCACTGAAGTATACTATTGTGTTGTAAGAGTCTTGCTGGAGACCTGAAGGTGTGTCTCTGCCTTTATAAATACCACGCTGCTTTTACAACTACCTCTGACTCTTTTGAAAGAGACGAGTTGCATCAGGAGTTGCGTTTGGGTATCTCCAAGCCCTGTGGAAGGTATGTCATTTGGTTCTCTTACTTTTGCACTGTTCCACTTGCAACAGAAAGTTACTGTCACATCGTTATTCATTTCAGTGTTATGAGTTGATGTATTTAAAACAGAACTGTAAATACTAGATGGTATTCTCTAAAGAGGGGTTTATGGAGGGAAAACCTGTTTAATAGTGTAAGGCATGAAGCATGTCAGCAAAGAACTATGCAAAAGTAGGACTGGCTCACATCATCTGCTACCTATGTATTCTAGATTCTAAATTTATATAACTAAATATAATTGCAGACAGTTGAATGTTGAAATAGGCTCCTTATTAGCATGCCTACACATGAATTTCTACTTTCTAACATGGAAACGTGGCTACAGAAATGGCTGTGATGGAAACATCTGAAAAATACATTTAGGGATTTAATCAACTAAATGCCAGATTAAAACCTTGTACTGTTATGGTGTGCTTGATCCTGAAAGTTTCTTCATAAAAAGAAAACACCTACAGAAATAACTGTGCTCTCTGCAGATGCAGAGATCAGCTTGATATTAATTTGCTGACTACCTACATTTCAAAGCTGAAGTTGCTTGTTTTTCCCTTGTATTTGGTAGCCTTAGACACAGCCCAGTACACCACAGGCATTTTCAAAAGCAAAAAAGGTAGTTCTGTTTGTTTAGCAGGCAAGGCAGTAAAGAACGCACCAATAGTTACTTTTTTGGTGTCTGGAAAGGCTACTATAACTTTTGTCAACAAAAAACTGAAATAGTGGCATAATCACTGAATTAAGACAATTTTCAGGGTGCCTAAGAAATAATTTTGCTCATCTTGAAGCAAATGGTTTCCTTCCTGTCTGGCATATTTTTGAAGAACAACCAGAGGTTGGAGTCAAAATCATTGATGTGCCATTCACACAAGGGGAGATCATAGTAACAGCAACTGCCTTATGTGCTATACCTTCAGATACCTATCTGAGTCTGGCAAGTCCCAGGTTTGGATTTCTTCTCTGACTGCAGAAGAGATTTTAATTAAGATGCCTCAGTCACTGGGCAGTAGCGTGCCCTGGGAGTGATTTTTTTCTATTCCATATCGCATAGATAATTAAAAAATTGGATCAGAAAGACCTTATCCATAGCCATTTACCATTCTCAAGGATAATCTCTAATGGTTCTAGAAACCAGGTATTATTCACACAAAGGCCAGAGTATTTTGCCAGTAACATCATTTCAGTAGCTATCAAAGAGCAGTGCAGTAACACGACTGAAATACCACAACTGTCCAATGGAGTCCAGCATTAAGTGAAAATGGTTTTATATCCTTCTTTGTTTGTTTTGAAGGCAGATAACAAGGAAAACCGAGACCATGAGGATCAAAAGCTTTGGACTTCTTTGTGTGTTGATTCTGGTCTCCCAGATGCTACTAGCCACCTGTGAAAGACAGAAGGAAAGAAAAAAGGGAAGACAAGGCATAGAAGACAGTGGAAAAAAGCAAACAGAATCTAACCAAGAAAATGAAAAGGGGCATAAGTCAAAAGGAGGAAAATCTCCTAAAGGCAAGTTTAAAACCAAAGAAAATGTTGAGTGCACCTGGGCAGTGACTGACATGAATGCTGCTACTGTGCACGTAGAGTGCAAGCATGGTGACAGTGAGTTCTGGTGCAAATACTCTGGAGACCCTTCCACCTGTCCACAGTATGCAGCAAACCAGAAATCCTACTGGAAGCAAGTCTCCCGATCCCTAAAGAAGCAGAAGCAGATCTGCCAAGACCCCAAAAGTGTCCTAAAATCTAAAGTATGTAGGAAAGGCCCACGAAGCGCTCATCTGAGGTTGACCCACTCAAGCCTACTAACATCAGTGGGTCCTGCGGAAGGGAGCACAGTTCATCATGCAAAAGAAGTTGCTCAGACCCCAGCAGCCACCTCTGTGACTGAAAAAAAGCCAGAACACGGTCCTCAAGACTGTGTTGAAGACATAGATTATATTGACCAGAAAAAGGTGGCTGAGGAATACTGCCCAGAAAGCTTGCTTTCTTTCTGCAACTTCTTTATCACAATGGTGCAAGACAAAAAATGCTGAAATTTTTCTAAAGCTCTGTATCATCCAAGTCCAGTCTCATTTAAGTTGCTGCAAATTATTCCAGATTTTATTCTCATGTTATATAGTGTATATAGGAAAAAATGAATATATTTTTCTGATTTTGTATTTACACAACAGACTAACACTTGACAAAGTTGGAGATGTTACAGATTTTATATGCATTTAGATTGCTTCACAGGTGTTACCAATGGATGTTACATACCCTACACAGAAGTGTCTAAGTAGTCTCCTTGCCTCTCTTTGAGCTGCGCTAGCCAAAGTGATGAATTCAGTGCTATGCACTTCTTGGTTATGTACAATACTGTTGACCTAAAAATTATTAAGAAAAATAAACTTCAGAATATATTCAAAATACACTCTCTCTTTGTGTTTAAATTTCTGTAAGTGCTACGCCTTTGTCAAAGATTGAGCTTTCACAGGATCTAGGCAAAGTGTTGCTTATGAAGCACTTTTTAACACACTTCTGCAGCTTTGCAGACTTCAGCTTTCTCAGCGAGGGCAAGCAACATGTTGATAGGGAACAACAGTATCATTAGTTCTCCATCACTCTGATAATCAAGGGCAACAAGTTTTTCAGATTTTTCTGTAATTTTGCAAACCTTCAGCTTTGCAATCTCATTGAAGGATGAAAGAAAACTTGGCAAACTTTTATTCTCTCTTTCCTCCTATAGTATGAAGCACATTACCTGCCAGAAAATGGGTGCAGAGACACAGAGCTAAACTGCCTTTGTACATACTTCAGCTGCTTGAGTAAGGGGTCCAGCCCTCCCTTACTTGAGCAGCTAAAGCACTTGTGCTCAACACTGCCTGTATGTTCTTTTGAAGTTCCATAGTTTCTTGTCTTTATGTATGGACAACACTAATAAATACTTTTCTCTTCATTAAACAACTTCTGTACTTTTTTAAAATCCAGACTCCGCAAGAATAGAGATTTTTAGAAAACGTAAAGCTAAATGATGTCAACTGACCTTTGCTAGTTTTTGAAACTCCAGCTGGTAGAAATGTAATATACAGTATTTTTTCAAGTGGCTCTGGGCTTGGTAGGATGGACTTCTACCTCAGTGATCCACTTGGAGAATCCTGAACTTCCATGAAATACGATTTCCTGAGCATTTCTAACAAATTACTAATATATCTGTTTCTTGAGAAAATATAGCCTCTTCCTTTCTGTAATTATCTAATTGCTAGAACAATTGACAGAATATTTTTAAATGGGTAGTTACTCATAACTCACCTCCTGCCACTTCCCTCTTTCTCTTCATTAT